>NC_044572.1:58840464-58877964 GCF_901933205.1 Camarhynchus parvulus
GAACTAAGACAACTCAAACAAATCCTTATTTACATTACAGATTTGCATTTTAAAAGTCGGGGAGACAGATTCTCTGGTCCTTGCTCAGAATCTATGAAGTGCCCTCGTTGGCAGTACCGACCATGTAGAGAGAGACGTCGTTTCTCCAAAGGCTTTCACTGGGAACATTTTCCAGTGCTTATTTCCAAGCATTGGCAGGCCAGGTAACAGTTGTGTGTTGTTGTTGTTATGGTTATGATCATTATTACAAGTAGTACTTCAAATATTGCTACTAAGTGATTGCAAAGGAGGATTGATCCTTAAAGAAGCTGCTAACTGTGTAGCTCCCCTTCCAGCTTTTATCTGTGTATCAGTATTCTTTTGTTTAAGGAGAGCTTTCTCTAAACAAACCTCGCACAAAAGGTTTCAGTAATTAGTGATGGATTCAGGCAATATAGCCATTCAAATATGGCTGTCCTCTGATCTAGAATGAACTGATCAAACACCAGAAAGCTAATTATTTCAGACACTGTATAGCGATCACTAAGCCCAAATGTGAACATCTAGCAAATACCAAAACAGGTATTATTTTATGCGTTGGAAGACAGCCTCATGATCTCCATGTATCAAAGCAAGTACATAACACGTGAGCTTTCCAAAGCAACCTTAACTCCTGGTGCCCACTACCAGGAGGTATTGATGTGGACCTGTTCAGCATTTCAAAATAATAAGCAGGCTAGTGTACTTGTTCTCAAACTCAAAGAAACAGCAGCTTGCATTTGAAATATAATTTGTGAAAAAGTACGTGAGGAATGCAGCAGTATAGTTATTTCTTGGATAATCAGTGCTCAGATCTGCTCTCAATGAAATAAATGGTTCATTTTGTGCTGTCCCAGGGAGACGGGGCTCCTGCCTGTATGAGGTGGGGACTTACAGCTCTCCGTCCCTCAACTCCCATACCTTAAAAATAATGAGAATACTTTTCAAATGACTGATCCAAGTTCATTCACCTCATCATCCATCTGCCTTGAAATAGTTAAGGACTCTTTTAGAAAAATATTTCAAATAGTGACAAAGAGCTGCTAGGGGTTTTCTTCCCTCCAGTTCAACCTCAAACTAGACATACTACGAATCTCATCACAGCACTTTCCATTTCGGAGAAATTATTCTGGCTTAAAAAACAAAAAATCAAACAAATCTCTGTCAAAGCTTCACTTCTTTGGACAGGCAGGCAAACAGGTGACACAAATGGCATGAAAGTAAATGCTGCTTTGCCATGGGTGATGGTACTTTCCTGCACAGCATGCTGAGGCTACTAAGATGCTTCACAGAATGACAGCCTGTGGTCTCAATCCAACAAGTCCTACTCAAAGGAGTAGCCTTTACTCACATCTGAAACAGTGCTGAATTTAATAGGATTGAAAGAGTACAAACTAGCCATGCAAACAAGTGCTTCCAAGGGTAAAACAAGAAAGACTAAAAATATCAACTGATAAATATTTTGCAATTTATACCTGTACTGGACAAATGGGCATTGCCTCCGTATTTCACAAATGCAATTTCTAACATCCCTTTCAGTAGTACGTACTGATGTGAAAGCACTAAGGCACTGTATTTGTTGTTGCTTTTGAAATGTAAGTCCTCACTGAATTCAACAGGGAGTAAAGCTTAAAAGCATTCTACATGAAAGGCTGGTTTTGATTCTTTGTTAAAACTCAGTCACTTTATGAATGACAGAAATCTATACCAAAATTTAATCACTAATTGAGAATATTAAAAATGTTAAATGGTAAAATATTAAGCTACAAATTAACTTTGTTTTCTTAATCACAGAATATGTCTATTGCAGGAAAACAGAATATTTCCACATTATTTATGCTTTATAGCTTGTTTTCACTTTCTGATGTATTACAAAGTGATAGAATTTGTTAGGTAGTGAAAAACTTAATATCTTTCCTTTAAATTTCCTGAAGAGAAACAATAATTTTTGTTATTACAGCGAGGATGTGATACAGTAAAAATTTTCAAGGACTTTGGCAGAATTAAACAAGCACTTAATTAATCTTACAGATATGGGTTGAATTTTGCAGTTCTTAGTTACACAAAGGGTGTTGAATGGGAGTTTTGTCAAGCAGTCAGGATCTCAGCCACTAATAACCTCTCAGTTATTTTCTTTTTCTCATTAGTAGTCTAACAGCTAACACACTAATCTGAAGCTGCTATGGGATGCAAGATGAATTACAGCACATCAAGCTTCCCTTGTGAAAGCAGGTGAAAAATCTCAGGCAGCATCTCTCAGATGGTACCCGAGGCATGCTCCTGAGCAGGTACCAGCCCACGGAGCCACGGTGGCTCCAGCAGCGCTGGCACTTTGCACCACCGAACTCTGGCCCCAAAATTAGCCCACAGAAATTCAAACAAAGGCATTTTGAGAAAGACACTTTGGGGTGGTGATACCTGAAGACATTCAGGTGCTCTGGTGACTCAGTAAGGGGGAGTACAAGGAGTTGATGCCAGGAGGCTTTGCTCTGTGCTCCAAACTTAAGTGAACACACCAAACACTTTTCAGGCAGGAGTGAGGAGGATGGTGTTAGCCTGCTTCCTTAGTGCCCAAGGAGAAGGGAGATGGCTCAAAGGGTGCCATGGCTCCTTTAGTCACCTTTGGGAAATGTGCAGAGCTGAAAAAAAAAAGTCCCTTCAAATGTGTATGCAACAGCTGCTGATTACACACACGGAGGATTTGTAAACCTGGCTTTAGTAGCTCTGAATTTTTACTGTCAGCATAGGTCTTTCTCCTCTGTGTGAGAGGAGAGCTTCTTACATGATATGAAGGGAAAATATAATGAATGGGTGCCTCAAAAATGTTGCTATTTACTTTCGTGAAACAGACTGAAATTAAGCATCACATGCTAGTCAGGTCAAGTCTTAAAATGTATGCTGCTTATTAAAGGACCCCTTTCTTAGGACTAACTGCTTCCAGTGTGGAAAAAGCCCCAAGCAAATACTGTGTTTAATTTTTGCTCGAGAATATTTTCATTTTGTCCCATCTTAAATCAGTTCTAGTTCCACACAAGTAAATTAACTGAAAAGAGCCTTTTCAATTATATTAAATAAGGACTGTTACAATAAAATTATCTCTGATTATTCAGTATTTTGTTTTTCTGTTATTCTATGTCATGTAATCCTCAATTATGTGTGATTTACTTGGGTAAAATCAAGTAAGACAGTCTACGTTTCATTAGGCTTGCACATATTCTAAACTGCTGATACATTCCTGAAGTATTCAAAAAAATAAGAATCCAACAAATGTGGGGGTGAAATATTTTCTGAAGCTTCTTTTTAGGCTATATGCAATAATACAAATGAAAACATGAAAGAGTGTTGTATAAATTGCTATTTTTTTCTACATTCAGAGCTGTCTAATGGAGAGTTAATTAATATTTTCTAAATGTAGTAATTTCTTTCAGGAAAATAAAAAAACACCGAGAAGCAGTGTAAAAACTGTGAAGAAGTTTCAGAAAAAATGCATACGTTAGCATCAGCTGAAGCTAAAATGTCTGCTAACTATAAAGACAGATGTATAAAATGCTCTCACATGCAAATCCAATAATAATTTCAAAATGCAACTCACAGCATTTTGTATATTTAAACAAGCCTTATTATAAACAAAACTCTGAGCCTAGTGCACTGACACAGGACAATTATCCTATCATCAGAATACTTATTTTCCCCCAAGCACAGATTAAATAAAGTAACAACATATACTAAAAAAACCCCCCATAAATTTCTTTTAAAATTATATAAATTTGGAAACAGTAGTCTTGTAGCAATATATTGACTCTGGAGAAGAACAGTACTACTTTTTCCTTAGCTCTATCATCTCTTACAATTGATGGAGCTGTTAAAGAAAGTTTTCTTAAATTGTTAGAACGCGTTTATTTTCTTGCAAATTAATTCTTTTTAACTCTTTATGATAGCTTTGAATCCCATAAAGAAAGATGAATTATCACATACTGAGCCCAAGCTGTGAAACAGGAGGAGACAAATAGAGACCCCTACTGTGTTTAACAATGTAGAAGAAATTCCAGACTCAAAAGAAAAATTTTCTGTCCTTTTTCTCAGCCCACAAAAGCTGTTAGCATGGCTTTGAACAGTGGAGGGCACTCTTGCTATGCAAAACCCGGTGCTGACCTGGCACACTCGGTTAGATCCATTCAGTAGCCTGAATCTCAGAATTTGTTGAGTAACAGCCACCTGTGGCACAGGCACTAACTGTACTCTGGTTAAAACATTTGCAGTTTCTAATCTGTGCAGCGAAGCACTTCACTATATCAAACACTGGGGCCTTTCTCTGTGGACGCAGATGTGGAACAGATGCAAGCTTCACAAATTGTTTGTAATATCTGTGCAAGATATCATATTAAATAAGACCTGTGCTGTGTTTTTAAAAGTCATATAAACAGATACTCAGTTGGCTGTTATGGCATAGGTACAATAATTTCAGGTTGGGCAAAATTCGTGTACAAATAATGTGGGTGTCTGTGGGAATTAAGTTTATTTGGAATGCATCAAGTTTTATGTGGAATCCTAAAAAAAAGTAAAATGGAGGTAAATACTTCTAACACAGCTGATATGAAAAAAAATTGAAAAACCAAACCAAATAAACTAGAAGAAAGAGGGGGATTCTGCATCTGATTCATAGAGATTCTGCATCGCTCTCCTTGGAAAGTGAATAATTAACTATATTTTAAACTACACAACTCTTAACACCCTGTATGAATTAATGAAGCCAATCACTTTTTGAGCAAGCACAGAAAGGAAGGCAAATTTGGTTTTGGAGGCTTGCAAGACAAGGAACTGATGTGAGGACCAAATCCTGCATCTACTAAATATCTCAAAACTGAATTTACAAGTTCCGGACTCCTTTGAGTAAAATTACTCACAACCAGGAGTACTTGAAAGAGCAAACCTGGTGCAGTTCAATGCCAGTTGTGCAGCTCAGTCGTTTTGGTCCTTCACCGTTCTGTACACTGCAGTACTGCCCAGGATAGCAAAGCCATAACGATCTAGACAAATCCTTTAGCTTTCATCATTTCCATCTTTGGGGTCATTAGTGCATCAGCAAATTCACAAATGAAAGCAATGGAATGGCACCAGGAGAAAGGGTCTCCTGAAACGCTGAATGACGAGTCGGTTTTGATTATCCAGAACAAAAATACGGCAGCACCTGCAGGGTTAATTAAGCAGCTCAAGATTCTGGGCTTCACAAAAGAAAACCTTTTTCCTACTTTAAGGACTGTAAACACTTGTGCTGAACTAGATGGGCATTTGATAAGCTGTACAGCATGTAGCAAACTCCGAGGGATCTCTAGTTAACACTCAAATTCAGTGTTAACACTTAACAGAACAGTGGTAAGCCGCGCTGCCAAGGTCAACTGCACAGATGTACTAATTGTATTATGAGCTTGACATCTAGTGGCCACCCCTGGCAGGGCAAAGCAGGCAAAGGTTAAATCAGCAAGCCTTGTCAAAGCACTTCTAACTACCCACCCTCAGGGAGAGGAGACCTGGGGAAGCTTTCCGGCGCTCCGCGGTCCCACCTTCTGGCCGGCATTCCCCGGCGGAGCTCCCGCGGTGCGAGCCAGCGGCGCGGCGCCCACCTGCGCCCGGCCCCAGCCCGGGCTGCGCCTCCCTCCCTCCCTGGCTCCCAAGTTTGGAAATACCTTCGGTGTTCCTTTTGCAGCCTGTGATAGCATTCAGATTTCTAGGGGAGGAGGGGAAAGTGATGAAACTGGGGGTGCGGGGGGAGGAACACACCGCACGCGCCAGTATTAGAAGGTGGCAATAAGCATTTCAGAAGGGCTTTTTGTAAAGATTTAGTTTACACTGTAATAATAAATATTGTTCAAGTGCGCTTGCTTTTTGCACCCTAAATATAGCAAGGAAATAATAAAGCCCCCTTTCTTTAATCCTATATCTCTTCACGTTTTAGCTCAAAATAAACAGATTTTTCAAATGTGTTGCATTAAGGTTTTCTATCACCCTTAAAAACATCTATCTTTCTGGCTGTCATGGTTTTGAAGGGTATTTCCTGGATAAGAAGAAATGTTCTCTAGGTCTAACAGCACTATAACTGAACCAGCTCCTAAAAGTACATTTTGGCCTAAATTCCCTTTTTTGAATTCATGGACAACCTTCACTACATTTAGTGGGAAATTTTAAGAGTGTAAAAGAAGCAGGATTGACGTTGATATATAAAACTCAATATGAATGTACTGCTAGAACTAGATTTACTAGTGCTTCCTCTGGGGAAAAAAATGTAGACAATTACTCTCATTTTACAAATACAATACAATAAAATAAATTATTTTTATATGCTTTATTGCAGAAACTGTGTCAGTACTTAACTATTTTAATGTCATGCCTGACCTGGTTTATTATCAGCAAAAGTGATTGACTCATGCCCTGGCTGCTGGATAGTCAACAGATATGCTTGTCTATGTTTGGCAGACAACAAATCAAATGAAGGAGAGATATCAGGAAAATCTTCCCAGGACTCAGACTATTTTTCAAATGGCACTAATAGTCTTTATTAATTAGTTTATTTTTACACTTTTTCTAATGAAACATGTTTTTTGAATTGTAGCTTTTCCTCTGTCTTAGGCGAGGAAAAGTAATTTTCAACAGCTAAATGTATGCATATTAATAGCTTAATTACACAGAATTTAAACAAACACCTTTTAAAATTTCCTCCCTCTCACTCTGAAAAAGGTGTCTGAATGTCTGCCTCAGGAGATGGTAAGACTTCAAGACGAGAATCACTAGATAAAATCTGAGCCAGTTTTGTCTACTTCCATTGTTATACATATATCAGCAAATTGGCCAATTGCTGTAGTTTCCTTATTATTGCAAATATTTTTCTATGGCCAACAAAATTCAGTGCAGAGTATTTTTAAAATTACACAAACACAGACGTTACATAGTTTGAATGTGAAGTCTCTACTGTAATGGCAAAAGTATTTACATAAAGTTTCAATTACCATTTCTAATCAAAGGGACAATTTATAGCCATACTAATTTGGCCTTTATTTTTCAAAACAAAAAGCCTTCTCTTACACTTGCTTCAGAACGAACATTTGCAAAAATCACATAAGTTTTATATTTGCTGACGGCTGCTTGTGACTTCTCAAGTTTGAAATGCAACAGTGTCTAAGCAATAGAGAATAGCTCAATTTCATACGGAGGAATGTCCCCCCAAAATTTGTTTTAAGCCTCCCTATATGCAGATGGAGTGACTACACTTGCATAAGGCTGGCTGCTACATACTGAGCTGTGTCTTTGCTGTAGCTGAGCCTGTGTGTCTGTGGACATACTCCAGAAGAATACTAAGTGCAGTCACCAAACTGCCCAAAACTGCACAGCCCATTCCCAGTTTACCAAGATGAAATAGATAAATTAGTTTAGACTATACTGTATGTATTGAAGAATGGGAGAAAAAAGAGGTCCAATATTTTTAAAAATGACTGAAAAAGGCACATTAGAAAACTCTTTTTACACAGTTCACTACAAGGTATCCCTTCCACCTCAGGCTAAACAATAATACATCTTTGCCAGAAACTTCACATGAAGAAGTCCAAAGCATGATTTGTCATCACTCTTACCAGAGCCTCACTTGCACGCTATAAGAATCACTTTTCAGCACAAAAAAAACCCAACAAAAAAAACCCCAAAACCCAACCAAAATAATAACAATTTTAAAAAACTGAACAAAACTCCCACAAACAAACAAAATACTTTCTATTATCCCTACCTTAAAAATACAAATGCTATGTCTATGGTTTAATTTTAAAATTAAATGGAGTTGAAGAATGTTTATTGTATCTACAATTCTGATTCATTTGTAATCTGTTGAATTAAGCAAGTGTATTAGAAATGTAATTCCAGCTATTACAATGCGTTACATCTACTGAGAAACTGAGATTATTGTATTCTACAGGCAGTCATCTGAGTCCTGCTGCTGCTGTTTTTAAATTATTTCCAGCAGATCTTCTCATTTAGGAACCTCAAATTGTGGGAGTTTTAATACATATTTTTGTTCACCCTTCTACATTGCAATTATTCAAGAAATATATGGCCATTAGCTGCTTGTTAACATTTCTTTCAAAATTATTTAAAAATATATTTTTAGCATTTCACTTTTGATTAACAATTTCAAACAATTTTGAGTGTATATCTGTATTTGATGACAAACTAATTGTCTTCAGATTTCCAACAGTTTCTCACCACCATGATAATGTCCTGTTTGAATGCAGTTTTGTTATGCTGTAACCCAAGCTGGCTATAAAATTATTTGTTTGGATTCTAAAACTTTTGTGATAACATTAGCATGAAAGTTCTGCTGTGACCAATCAACTTAAAACCCAGCCTAATGTTTGTCTTCCATCCAGCACCCCAAACTTCCATGCTTCTCTCTGTTGCTATGAATATCCCTTCACTGTGAGGATTACATTTATGGGACATTAATTTTTAAATGCTTCATTTTATAAAATCTATTTTAAGGTGATATTAAACATGATTTCATTAAATTAATACTAAGCTTCATTTGCTTAGTCTTGCATTAACTCCTTTGGAGACAAGAAGCAAAATGAGTGAACAGGCTACACATATGAAATAATACTGCTTTAACAGCTTGCTTTCTTAAAATGACAAATATTCTTGCTCTGTGTGAACTATTTTTGGCCTGTTGCAAAATATACTCAGGAACTGTAGCAATATCTTGATCACAGCTGTGAACAGAAACGAAGAACACTGACTTGACCAGAAGTGTTTTAATTCACGAGATTTGGAACTCTCATTATATCTGGCCTATAAAATTGCTTTCAAGTATGGCAATCGTTAGGCTTCCTAATATCATGTGTAAATGATTTACATTACACTAATGTGCACTAGATAGCCCTCTGCTCCTGTAGCTTGTCTGCACCTTGTTCACATTTCTCAAATGAAAGTGCAAACCCAACTTTAGTGTGTTAATTGTTAGCCATCAAGGATTTTACTCTATTAATTAAAATATGTTTTAATAGAAGGAAACATAGTACATTTTGATAACAGCCTTCTAAGGCTGAAAGGTATTTTTACATTGTTGCATTTTAGGGCTGCTGTGAAAGCCGATTTTGTGCTATTCAGGGACCACAATAATAACGCTTTAAAATTCCTCACTGGGATGCAATGTAGTCCTTTTGATGGAAAGACTGTCTTTCTCATTCGGCAGAAATAAATCCATTCATTTGATCATGTAGTCATTGAGGGCAATACAAAACAAACCAAGTGTGAGAAATTCTATGTGATGAAGTAAACAAAACAAAACCCCCCCAAAAAGGGGAAAAAAACCCCATTTCCATGACAAAAAGATTCTTTGTCCTTAATCTACCCACCATATGCAAGCGTTTCTTTTTAGCATATCTCTTGTTCTAATCTCGGGTGACATGGCTACATAGATAAGATTCACAAAACAAAACAAAAACCTAGTTTAACAATTTTTTTTCAATTTATTAACTCACCAGGAGTGTCATAATGAAGTAGTTGGGTTTTATTTTCCTGTATTGAAATGGATTCAGAGCATGTAAAAGTTTATAATGCTAATGATAAATTCTTGGACCTAGAGCCCAAGCCAACAGAAATGGGCTCAACAAATCTTGCTTTCATAATAAAATACTAATTTTTATCTGCTTGTCTATATTAATTTATTTGACACGACCACAGTTTCCTAAGGAAAAAAAAAATTGAAAATGCACAGCTTTGCTCCTCCACTATGACAGAAGGAAGCATTTCTCTGTGTGCCTGTTATTGTCAGCCCAAGTGGGTTTTCCTGAGTAGTGGCAGGAACCCCCTTAGCAGCGTTGGATGGTGTGGGACTTGCTCCCTGCCTCCCCAAACACCCTGGGAAGGAGTGGGAGGCTTAACAATTTCCCAGTCTGACAGATGTTTTAACCTTATGAAGTGGATTCACGCTGCCTTAAGCTTCAGGGCTGTAAAGTTCAGATACAATAGTCAAAATCCTCCTCAAGCTTCAACTTTGCTGCCTTTCTCTCCCCACAGATGCAACCTAAGAGTAATTATAGTTTTAAAACAGGAGAAGGACTTTTTTGTTTTCCTTTTCTAAGGGGGAGAGAGAGAGGAGATAATATAGTGGAGCAAGGGGCCTACACAGAAAGCAGAAAACATTTGGGATCCCGCTTGGTTATGCAAGAAACTAATAAATCAGTGGGCTCTATGCAAAGAGGAAAAGAAAAACTTTCAAGTGGAAGCTCTCAACTTAGCCCAGGAGAAGAGAGCATGGGCTGTGGTGTGCCTTTGCACGCTGCAGTGCCAGGGACTACTAAGGAAATTAAAACTAATTAAAAAAAAAAAAGGAAAAAGGAAGAAGCCTGCAGCCCGATTCCCGAAAAGAAAATTACAGCAACGTGGAAATAAAGCAGGATTACAGTCCAAATCTCTCCAGCTTTGGACACTTGTTCACTAGCAGCCTGGCAGCCCAGATGCATAAAAGCAAGTATGCGTGTGCCTGCGTGTGGGGAGGAAGCGAGGAATGGCGGATGGACGAGAAAATAACCCTTTCCCACTGCTTACAGCCGGCGCGACAGGGGCTGGTGGCGGTGGTGGCACTCCGTGTCACCTACCACTGATAATAATTACAGTCGCAGCAGAGCCAGGAGGCGAAAGGGGGAAGGCAGCGCAGGGGGGAAGGCTAAAAGCTGCTGTTGAATCCTCTCGAAAATAATGAAACCAACTCCTCTGGCCCCGCACACCCGAGCGGCCCTGCCCGCTCCTACCGCGGTCCCTCCTGGTCCCCCGGGGCGAACGGGGGCAGCGCCCGGGGCAGCCCTCGCAGCCTGGGCGGCCGACCCGGGCCCGCGGGGGCATCCCCGGGCAGCGGCCGCCGTGGGGCTGCCCCGCGGCCCGGCAGCCCGCGGGACCTCCCTGGGCCCCGGGCAGGGCACCCCTGCCCCGGCCGCCCCAACTTTCCTGCCGCCGGAGGGGCGAGCGGAACACGGCTCCTGTCCGCTCCGAGCCTCCGCAGGGAGGGAGCAGGAGGGGGGAAAAGGGGATACCCAATAACACAGAGAGAAGGAGCGCAGCGGAGAGGAGGAGGAGGAGGAGGAGGAGGAGGAGGAGGAGGAGGCAGGCGCTGCTCCGGGGCGCCCGTTCCTGCAGCTGCTCCAGCCCGGGTGAGTGGGGAGGGAGGGCCGAGATCCGCCGCCGAGCCCAGTCGCGATCAAAGCGCTGGGAAGGCCGGGAGGTTGCTGCTGGGAGGGCTGCTTAGGCAGGGGGTGGGCTGCAGAAACTTGGCTAAGCTGCGAACTTCTCAGTTCCGCTGCTTCTTCCCCCGGCTGCCCTAATTCCCATTCTCCCGCTGCAGAGTAATTGCGCTCCCATGTTCACCATCACCATAAATTCACCTATCTCCATCCGAAACACACTCACAAAAAGAGGGAGAGAGAGAGAGAGAAGGATAAAGAGGCGACGGGAGCCCTTACCGTGCTCAGAAACTACCTCTGCTTGTAGCTCTTCGTCCGATTTGAGATGCTGGGGTTTCGCTTGCTTTCGACGAGACATGCTGCTAACTGAGCCGTCTTGACTCTGCTTTTTGCAGAGGCATCAGCGACGTGGAGGTGGCAAGGAGCGGGGAAGGAATTGGGAAAGAAGGAAGGGGGTTTGGGGACTGCAAATAACTGTTCACAAATAAAAGTCGAGTTGCAAAACAAACCAAACAAACAACAGAAAAGGCAACCAACACCCCGGGAAAAAAAAAAAAAAAGAAAAAAAAATAAGGCAAGGCTAACCAGCCAGCCAAACTGGGAGTGAGTGAGTGAGTGCGCGGGTGAGCGGGTGAGCGAGCGGGGGATGAGCCGGGCGGGGTGTGCGCGGGGCGGCGGGGAGTGCGCGGGGCGGCGGGCTGGGGCGGCTGCGCGCAGCGCGCATGGGGCTCAGTAATTATGATTGTGAATAATGCATGGCGATTAATGGTGCTGGGGGCGAGCGCGGATTGGCGCGTCTCCAGCGGACTCAGGCTGCATATGTAAATGAAGGACGGGGCTCCGCAATTAGCCGCTTCGCTCCGCCAAATGATGCGTCTCCCCGGCACCGGCAGCGCCGCCTGCGAGAGGCACCGACCGCGTCGGTGGCGGCGGCAGCGGCAGCAGCGGCGGCAGCAGCGAAGCACACACGCACCACGCAGGAGGGAATCTGTTTTGCACACACTTTACACAACATATGTGCAAGGTTCACTTGTTGGGAAAGGTCACGATCTTCGCTTTTCTGTCTGTCGTGCTTTCTTCCCCCCCGTCTCTCAGTTTCTTTTGCTCTGCTTTCTGCTTTTTTCCCCCACTTTTCTTTCTTCACTCTGCGTCCTCTACTCTCTCGATCTCGCTTTCCCCAGAAGTTGGGCTGCAAGGCATCTGATTTCTGTGCGTGAGTAATTTCTTCCCAGGAGGAAAAGAAACTTTTGCGTATGCCTTTTCTTTTCGGTGTGCTTTCTTTTTCGGCGTTGTGCTGCTCTTTCGCCTTGATCTTCACATGCTTCTCTTTAGCTCTTCCTCCATCCTGTCTCCTTTCCCGTCGCTCTTTCTGTCTCCTCTTCCCGGCTGACTTTTGTTCTCCCCGCTCTCGAAAGCGCACGCACGCACAAGCAGAAGACCTTGGGCAGTTTTGTCTTTCACCTCTCCTTCCTTCTTCTTTGTCTTGCAGCTTGTTTCTCCAAGCAGAGACTCCCCGTTGGTGGTGGTGGTCACTTCCTGTTGTCCATTGGTAGGAAGTTTTTTTTCTTTCTCCCTCTCTCTCTCAGGTTGTAATGACTTTTTGTGACACTCCTCGCCCTTCCGCCCACCCACCCCCCCGGCTCAGCCGTGTGTCCTGTTAGCTAATGACAGCGGGCTCGCGTGTGCGCCGATGAGCAAGTCCTCGGTCTCCAGCAAATAGTATGGATCGTCTCCCAGTTTTGGGGGGTGGGGGTGGCTGTTGTTTTTGTCGCCGGGTGATCCCCCCCTCCCCGCCTTGCCTCGTTCTCAGCGGCGCCGCCAGCTGCTCCCTGCGCGGCGGCTCCGCCGGTCGCTTGCCTCCGCTCCGTGCCAAGGAGCGCTGCGCGCACCGCGGCCGCTCTTGATTTCGGGCAGATAAACTTTCAAGTTTGGGAGCGGAGCGGGTCACGCGGCAGCTCCTCCCTCTCTCCTCCTCCTCCTCCTCCTCCGCCTCCTGTGCCGCGCTGCCGGGGCTGCCGCCGGGGCTGCCCCCAGCCCCGCGGCCCGATCCGCTCCCCGCCGCCGACGAGCCTCCCTCTCCGCACGCACTTTCCCAACAGCGGCTTTTCTCCCAGGCCCCCCCTTTTTTTGTAAAAGTGAGGGGGGGTGGGGTGGGGAGAGACTTCCCTCTCCCCCACCCACCGCTTTCCACTCTTATCTCATTTCAAGTTGCTGGGGAGCCGGGCCGAGCTTCCCCCGCCCGTCCCGCCGACTCGCGTCCCTCCCGCCCCGTCCGTCCCCCGGGGAGGCGGGCGGCCCCTCCGCCGCGCAGCGGCTCCGTCTCCCCGGCCGCCGCCACAAGTTGCCACTTCCCGTGGCCGTCTCTGCCCGCCTCCCCCTGGGCCGGGGCGGGTGCGGAGCGCGGCCAGCCCGCTCCCATGGCAGCCAGCCGCCGCTAGGATGTACCCCACCGTCGCCGATCGCCGCGGCGCCGCACCGCGCAGGGGCCCGCAGTGCGCGCACTGTCCTGCCTGCGGCTCCGCGCTCTGCATGTGCGCTTTCGGGGCGGGAGGGTCCTTCAGCGGCTCATGCGGTCGCCTCCACCGTTTTGTTCTGCTTTCCTTTTTTTTTATTTTTTCCTTCTTTCTTTCCTTTTTTTTTCTTCTAATATGTTTGCCGCAACCCGGCCCCGCCGACCCCCGCCCCGTGCCGCGCTCGGCGGAGCGGCCCCGGCGCCGGCCCTTGCAGGGGCGCGAAGGCGCAGCCCACCTTGCCGGCCGCAGAAGGGAGGAGGGCAGCTCCGCGCATGGGGCCGGGGATCAGTGAAAGGGATTTCCTCCTAATACCCCCACCCCAGCCCGTGTAATCCAGCCCTAGTCCTTAAAACACACTAACCCCGGCTTCTTTGGGAGCCTTCTCTGTGTAAACTTTCCCTGCTGATAGCTCCCTTTATCTCGTGAGCTCTGATACCCTGTCTCTGGGCTTTCGGTTTATTCCCCGCTTTCATGTTGGTAGGCAAACCAAATAAAGTTAGAGGCGACAGTTTAGGCCACTCCGGATAGTTTGCTGACATGCACAACATCCGCGACTTCTTTGGGGCAGGTATTCGTTAGAAACGGGCACGACCCCTAAGGGAAAGAACACTGAAACGCCAGATCAATGCTTTTTGGTATTAGTCGACTGTACTTTTCTGTCTATCGTTTGGGGAGATGTGCACAGGACATTCCTTGCAATGATTGCCCGCTTCACGATTAAAAAACTAGTTTACTGTCTATAAATTCTAGTGCATCTTCTTCCCGTGCATCCTTCCTTGCTGAAAGTTTTGTTGCATTAAGAGTGTTTCGTTTTAAACACCTGGAGACAATGGTGATGGCTGAAATATGATGCAATTTTCTAATATGAAGTGGGAGGGTACGAGCCCGTTAATTGAGCATGGGTTTTTTCTGACAGAAGTAGGGATTTATTGCACCTGACTCACACGAATAACACATTGTGAGTGTGTGTGTATGCGCTGCGTTAGGCTGTAGGCAGAGTGCAGGTGAAAGCGAGCATCTGCGGGCGTTCAAGTAACCCGCAGCACCGCAGCTATGAGCAGGGAGCTGGAGATGGGACTTCCTCTTCAAAAACAGAGAGAGACATTTTCCCCGACTTTTTTTTTAGGTGAGGAGGCTTAGCTAGTGCTCTCTTTGGCTGAGATATTTGCCCGGAATGAGTGAGGACTCACCTTTCCCTCGCCCAGACATTTCCCCCCACAATTGCTGTAGTACCTGAAATGTGTCAGTTTTCATCCAGTCATCTTTTGAAAAGATTTGTTGCTGTTGGTGAGGCAACATCCCCCACCCCCCTCACCACCCATCCCCCAGAACTTTGGCGTTTTCTGTTGCTCGGTGCCTGATACTTCCCTCAGCAGCAGAGGATTTCTAGAAGAACGTTTAAAAGTGCGATGTCGGGGAAAAAGGCAGCTCATTGGCGGCATTATAAACACAAAACCTCGTCCTTTATAAAATTAAAATGATTGAAAATGAATATGATTTTGCGGAACGTGAGAGAATCTTTAAGTGGAAAATTAAATAATCCCGTCTTTAATGTTTAATGAACAATGGAGAACACAACAGGCAAGAAAGGCATAATTACCAGATTTGTATCTCTTGACATTAACATATTCTAGGGTTACAAGTGATACATTTTATGGTTTTCTTTTCCCTTATGCCGCTCGCCTTCCCGTTTTTTCTCTGGGAGAGCGAGCCGGCCGCGCAGCGCGGGGCTTGCGGAGCCGAGTGCCGGGCGGCGCGGAGCGGGGCGGCCGCTGCTGCCCCCGCCGGAGCAGGGCTGCGGGGCCCCGGCTGCGGCAGGCACCGCCGGGACGCACGGCGCGTATCGCCGGGGGAAACTTTCTGCGCGACCTGAGTGGAAAACCCCGTCAGCGTAGCGGGCTCGGGAGGCGAGTGGAAAGTTATGAAGTGATACGCGTCTCCTCCGGTCCCTTCCTCCTCCCTCGCTCCCCATTACACCGCAAAGTTTTCCGCGGACCTTTTAATTAATCTTCTGGAGTCGAGGGCGGGAAAAAAAATGGAATGATGTGTTCGCTGAAGTTGGGCTGCGAAAAAACGCGGCCACTACAGTTGTGGGGGCGGGCGGGGAGGGGATGGGATCTCTTAGCCGCGTAAATCTCTGCGCACCCACACAGGTAGGGGCGCGCAGGCGAGCGCGGTTGCGGGGCTGGCAGTCGCGCGTGTTCCGACTCAAATAGCGCCCGCTCGCTTCTCCCTCGCCGTGACTTGTGGGGCCACCGAAATACTTTGCTGGTGATGGGAAACAAAAGTGTTTTTTCCCTCCGTAATTAAATCTAATTTGTTAATTGTCCTCTTCTTTTGCGATGTTGCTTTCATTGTCAGAAGCGGCACGTTTTAATTCCGCCTGCTTAATAATGTAATTTACCAACCAGTACATTATTTTTTTACATTAATGCGACACCTAGTTATACGTTTGCTTTAATTTTTATCCTTATTCGGAGTTCATAAAAACCATCAGAAAGCTTATCTACAAGATTGACTCTACAAAGAGCATATAAGTAGTTCTGTCTACACTTATGCTTCATACAAGGTTGTTGTTCTTAAAACCGTCAAAGTTACAAACGTGCGGATAAGATGGATCTGACATTTTGTGCAATCCATCTACCGTCTTTTAAAGTTATTATTTTGCTCAGCAACTTTATTCGAAGGGGCATGCAATTATTTGTGCTTTATTTTCTGTCATCTCCTACTCTTCCTGGCAGGCTGAAGTATCGTCTTCCCCGCTCCTTTCCGCACCACAACTTTTGTTTGAGGACCCTGGGGTTAAATCCAGCAAGATTTTTTTTCTGTTTAAAGCTGCAACAACTGACCAGTAATTCGTTCTCACGTGAGCAAAGATATTACCATACTAATATTATTATTGGTAAGAAGAGGTAATTGATAACACCACCTGCCACTCTGCAGCAATCATGATGATAAATGTTTCCATCAGAGGGAAATCTGTGCTTGGTCTACCACAGCCTAACCCAAACAGCATGTCAAATGTCAATTATAAAGATGTTTCTTTTCTATTACAATTTTTTTTTTGTGGAAAGCAGCTAGCCCCACCACGAGATTCAGAGAACCAGTCTACAGCACATCTTTGCTAAACGTTTTGCCTTAAACATTTAAGTTACTTTTCCTTTTATTTAATACTTGGGTCTTTAATACACCCTTGGGTCTAAATAAACATTGATTCATATACACAAAAGCTTATGTTCACACGTAGCAAACTCCAATTACCACCCACTTCCGTTCCTTAACCTAACAGCTGATAATTTAACCAAGAATTTAAAATACTTTGTGGAACATTTGTAACACACATCGTTGGGGGAACATTATAAAGACAATACACATTAAGGTCATACATATATGTCATTCACACCAATAGATGCATAGGCGCTATATATATTTAGCCCCTGTATTTGTACTGCAACACGTCTGTCAGTGCATACTCCAGGAAGTGCATGTAGGAATGCAGCATGCATGTAAAATTAGTGGGCTTAGCCCCTTTGCAAAAATCTGCATGCTTCTGAAAAATACAAGTGAGATGAATATCTATATATCTATATCCATATCTATATCTATCTATCTATATCTCTCTCTATATATATATACTGCAGGCACACACACAAATAAACAATGTTACATTGTCTACTAATTCTAGCTATATAAATAGTGTCGGGGGGTGTAAAAACTTTCATTGCCTTGGTTACAGATATGCTCAGAAGATTATTATTAGTTTGTATTAATAGATGCAGGCCTCAAAAGACGAAATCAGCTATTGATAATTGCAAGAAGTATACAGCAGCTACTGTATCGATCGGCTTGTCCCTTATTCCCCTGGTATAGGAGAGATAAGAAGACACACTCTTTAGTGCAATATAATTTCTTTTGACCTATCTGCTTGCTACAGACTTATGATGAATAGCCAGAGTGGTTAAAGTCCTTTATCACGAAAGTTACCCCTTGATATAATATTGATTCTTTATAACTAGCTCCAAACACAAAAATCAAACTGTCCACTTGACCATCATCATCATCAATATCATCACAAAGGCTCTGGAATAAAGATCAGCACAGGACTGAAAACGCTTTCTATAATCTGCCCACCTAATCTTTATTTGCTGATGATGAAAAGAAAAGGGGAGTGTGTGTGTGTGTGTGTGTGTGTGTGTGTGTGTGTGTGTGTGTGTGTGTGTGTGCACACGCCGCGGGGGCGGGGGCAAGCGGAACAGGGAATGTCATCTGAACAAATAATAATTTAAAAAAAACCCTCTTAGCTTAAGAAAAAGATCGTTCAACCGCCTTCAAAAGAAACCAAGTGATGATCACCGAAGTTAATGACCACGCTTCGAAGCCCCGCTCTGATGAAGGAGGGAATTCAAGTGCGGAGAAGGCCCGGCGCGATATTATACTGGGGTGCCCCCCTCCGCCCCCGAGCGAAGCGGTCTGCGGTGAATACAGAGAGTTATGTAAGAAGCAATCACAGCAGAAGTGGGGTCAGGCAGCTTTCTCCTTGGCTAGAGTCAGGACTAACAAGTCGTCTTCTCACTTTCTCTCCTTTTGCTGGTCCACGAAGCGATCCATCATTTCTTTTCAAATCACCTTGTCATCCGGTAAAGGGGAAAAAAACTGTCCCACGGGAGGAAAAAAAAGACCCTAGGAAACGAGCCGCTGATGTTTGGGTTGATGCTTAACGAGCATCTACAGGATGGTGTAGACAAGAAAAAAACGCCATAATCCACACGCACATTGCCCTAAATTAACGGTACTTTCTTCGCCTTCCCTCTCCATAGTACCAGCATGCTTTTGCTCAGGGTTGCATTAGCACAATCACCAGTAATTACAAGCGTGTGTACACTGGGAGAATGAAGATTGGGAAGGTGGGAGGTAGGACGTGATTCCCCTTTGGAGCAATCAGGACTGGGAAAGGTTTCAATCCATGCAAGGGTACGTTGATCATATTTAACGGGCTGGTTAGGCTGGCGCACGAGCCGCGGTGCCATTTCAGCGCAAGTTTGCCTTTTCAGGCGAGAAGGGGAGGCGGGGGGAGGGAAAGAAGGACAGCGATGGAAGCGGCCGCGGCAGCTGAAGTTGCATTCACTCCGTCCAGCGCCCTAAGGGAGCACAGCTCGGGGAGAAGGCGCTTTCCTCACCACCAACACCCTTTGGTGAACGGGGCGGGGGGCCAGCGCCGGGCACATCCCGGCAAGAGGCGGCCGCCCTGAGGGACGAGCGGGGCCGGACCTGCCCTGCCGAGGGTAGCCGGGCCGAGCCCGGGGAGCTGCGCTGGGCAGGGCCGAAGCGGGCCGGGCTGGGCCGTGCCAGCTCGGGCCGTGCCCGACCCGCCGCCGCCGAGCGCTGCCGGAGCGGCGCGGCCGCGGCTCGCCCGGCGCAGACACGGGGCGGCGGAGCGGCCCCAGCCCCGCCACCGGCTCCGCCGCGGCTGCCGGCTCGGTGGCACCCCGGTGGCACCCCTGCCGGCCCGCTGCGCCGCCGCCAACTTCTCCAGAGCGAGCAGATTGCTGCTCCCTGTCTTCCCGTGCCCTCTCCCGCAGCCCCGGCCCCGGCCTCGGCAGCCGCGGGGCCGTCGCTCCCCCACGGGGCTTTCCCCGGGGAATGTTCCCACCGGGAGCTTCCACCCACCACTGTGGCCCAGGGAGGGTCGCGGAGGTGGCAGCCGTGACAGCCGGCGGCTGCAACGCCGGGAGTCGAGACCAGGCTCCTGCCGTTCCCGGCTCCCTCCTGCCCGAGGACCGGGGACAGAACCCCCCACCCATGAGAGCGACAGCGGCAACAATTGCAGTCATCGTCCTCCCTAACGCTCCACACAGGAGGCTCCGTTTGCCACACGAGTGGCTCATAATTATGGATTTTAAAAACTTTCCTCCTTCCCATCAAGTCCTCAGTACCCCCTCTGTCTGCTCCTCCTCTTCACTGAAAAAATCTGCGGGCTCATTGAAAAAACCCAGCCAACAGCGCAGGGCAGGGAGGGATGGGAGAAACACGGAGAACTGCTGCGGCCTCAGTTTCCTCTCCACATTAGGGCACGCAGGCACAGAGCCCTCCTGATGAGTTCCCCAGCCCTAGCTGCTGTATCAGAGTTGTTCACTGACCCTTGCAGTAGATATTGTTGGAGAATGAAATCAGTCAATCGAAATTTAAAAAAAAGACAGTCTTTTGTCCAGGTTATGACATCTGGCCTGAGGTGAATTATAAAATGGGCACCACAAGTACACACAGGTGGATGGAAGATTTTCTTAAGATTTCAGTGCTTTTGGGGATAGCAAGAGGCAAGGTTTCTCAGAGGATGCAACCTAATCCAAGATGGTCTCTTCCTAAAACCAGATGATGACAGAAGGACAAAAATGAAGAAGTGGAAATGGTCAAATGGATCATGGTAGTGGCTGGTGGGAGAGGGGCAGAAGGGTGCTTTCAGTCTTACACTACTGATACATAGAAATAGTTGCTCAAATGGTGATGGACAATGGTTTGTTTGTGGTGGTGGTTTTTTTTTTTTTTTTGTTCAACAATGCATATCTTTGCTATGACCTAATGATAAGTGTGCTATTGAACTTCACAAAATGCATTCATGCTTCCCTTGGCAGGTGTAGGTGTAAGAGTTGATGACTAACAAAAGTAATATAGATTAGAATCAATTCCCCTTATCTGGTGACAAAAAATAACATCGTGTCAGCACTGTGTACATCCTAGCATCAAATGACACAATATAATTTGATTAGTTGAATAAATAATCAACTATATAGGTCACCTACTTGTAAATTAGATTACCCTGCTTGGGTACAGGCAGCACCTGATTAGGAAACAGCTTCTCTCTGTGTCACTCTAGCTTCCCTTTAGAAAGAACATCTGATATTTTCAAATGCGAGGGCTTTTGAAAATGCTTTTATAATTTGCAAAATCCTATATGTGTTTTCATGTTTGCATGTAACATTAATGCAGTTTGTGCTAGTGATACAACTTTTACTACCAAAGCTAGCTGAGTTGTCCCTGTTTGTCTGAATATTTGCAAGTTTTAAATGATAGCCTATGTGCTGTGATCTGAAATAAGGATAGCTGAAATACAATCTTTTTGAAAACTAGGCAGCATACATTTCCATAAATGATTTTGGCTAGTCCACTCAGACTGCACACCCATATGAATAACTGGAATGTGAGAAAGAATAAAGTGTTAGATAAGGGAGCATGGAAACATTTAAATTCTGAAGTCCACTCTGAGGAAGATCATCAAATCTCAAGATAAGTATGTTGGCTTTTCAATGTAAACCATTATGTCACACTGCAGAAACAGGAGAAAGCTCTAAGTATGTGTGAAGGCTTTAAAGGGTTGGCATTTCTGCTGGGTTTGAATCTTTTTGTGATACTCTACTGGCCAGAGAGACCTCTGAAAAACTTTCTGGTGTTTTAGTTTTTCCACAACTTCTGAATTTTCACAAATTAAGTAAGCAGCATGCTGGAATATAGTTTCTTTTCAGACCATTTGTGTTTGTTCATATGGTGTAGCCTGGGTTAGAATCATTCAGAGATGTGTAGAAATCAGGAGGAGGAAAAAAAGTGCAGCCTGTAATGAATACTTGGTAAAGAAGTGCTATTAAGGAGGAAAGGAAGAAAAAGGGGCGTTTGATAAAGCAGATAGGAGACTGAGCCACTTGTGTACTAAGAGAATGGTGGTAAGGGCAAAAAGGTGAAACAGAGATGATGGGAAGGGAGATTATGTGGACAGAGGGAGAAGAGGCCAGTATATGACTGTGGATAAAAGAAGTGTTTTGGAAATGAGTTCATAGAAATTAGCAAATGAAAAATTACAACTTTTATTTTACATGAAGAGTTATGAAAGGTAGGATTAATAAAAAAGCTTGAGACTCTGAGTAATAGGACAAGATTTTGAGGATTTTGATATATCAGACCTGTGGATTCTGTTTAAAACTGCTCTTCTTTCAAAGCAGAATGAAACAAAAGTTTGTTTGAGAAGTTTCTAGGCATAAAGAAGGCACAAAGCCTAATTTCTGATATGAAAGTGTTGCTCTCTTTGGATGTAGCATTAATAAAATGAAAGAAAAAATATAATTCTTCCCTGCTTTGCTTTCTAAGAACTCCAGCAGCCAATACTGTCACATTATTGTATATCTGTTACATATAGATTTTATATATAAAAGGCACACCTTTTAGTTTAAAGTGCTCATAATGTGTTCATAAAATAGCATACATTTTCAAGTATGCACATTTGACTCCTTTGCTCATGTCACCTGATAGCCTTTTCATTTAAGATAAAACAAAATGGCAGTAGTATTAGCTTGCTGGTTTTGTTCTTTTGGTTTGTGGCTTTTTTTGCCACTGAAAAGTATAAAATGGTGGGATGGTGATAGAGGAAGTGACTCAGATAAAATTTATAAAGCATCACCTTTGGGTTGAAAATATTTACCTAAGGAGAGCAATAATGCTCCCAACTCATGATTTTATACCATTATAACAAAATCTCTATCATTGCTGGGATCAAAATCAATTGATCAGTCAATCACCCTGAGTGCCTCTGCCTGCTACCAGGAATGATACTGCAGAATCTGTCCTTACCCTTCTTTGTGAGCATAACGGAAGGGTTTTGCTTCCCTCTTTGGAATCTGTTTCCTGAATGAACGCATCAGTTTTTGTGTGTGTGTGTGTGCACCTATTTGTGTGTATAGAAACATAGAATAATTTGGTTTTGAAAAGACCTTTAAGGTCATTGAGCCAGGTATGCATATTTCATAGTCACATACAGAACTATACAGATATACCCATGTAGATCTGAAAACTTTTATTTTCTTCCTGAACACAGAGTTTGATTTTAAAGTCACATCCAACCATGCATTCCTCTTTTCAAAATTATTATCTCAACAATCTGTGGAGCTGATTGCAGTATCTATCCATGACAGTAGTTGTGCTGTGTTTTCCCTGTCAGGTGCAAGAAACATTTATAGTTGAAAGATGCACCTTTCCTCATAGTGGGAGATTTCTTGTAATATTTATTTTTTGTATGCTCTCAAAGCATAATAATGCATCTATATCATATGTTACAAAAATATTTTCCAAATGTAGAATCTGACTCAGATTACACTGTCTTAAATTCATAAAGACAATGAATTCAATCCATTAGGTAAATTTCTCTTAATTTTACAAGTACTTCATATATTTGGTTTACATTTAGACTAGAGAGGAACAGAGACATACACAAACAGAGGGCAGATGAACCAGAGGGTTGAGACCAACCGCTCATATCTTATGGACAGAAAAATTTTCCATGATGAGCAGGCAATTTTAGAGTCAACATCAGCATGGTTCCTGATATTCCCCTAAAGAACCTGGTACAGGTCAATGCCACAGACTGATACAAGTAAGCCAGACAACTGTCCTGTGCCAGCACAACAATTTGTATGTCTTTTTGTTCTCTGGCAAGGGTGCATTACATCTGTACATTTCTAGTGCTTCCTCTTATCTGCTCTCCTATCTCTGCTTCCACGAGAGAGCAATATCAGGTCTGTATAACCCAGTGCAAGTTGCTGTATTTGAAATAACCTTCATTTTATTTAGGCGTGGAGGAGCTCCTATAGGGAGAGGGAAGGTGCACAGGGGTAGGAGGAGGGACTTTTGTGATGACAATGCTGTCCTGCAGATCTGTCCTTCTGTGTGTCAAATCCTGCCTTGCAACACAAGGATTATCACTTAAATGCAACATGAGTCTGGTTGCTGAGCTTCACCGCGTCCCCGTTTGTGGAACGGGTCTAACACTCTCTTATGTCACACGTACTGGATATTAATTCATGCTCCAAAGGTGGGCATTACATGGGGATGCACAGCAGTGCCATACTGTGAAGCCGGGCACTCCTGTCAGGAATGGAAGAGCTTGTCCTCTTAGTTTGTCACCAGAGAGCTGATTTATGCCAAGGGTTTGCTTTTGAGGAAAAAAACCCCTCTTTTAAGCCTTGCTGCAAGACATTGACATGCAGGCGAGTCAGGTAGTCTTGTTGTGTTATTTTCATGTATTTGAAATCCATATAATTTATTTTAGTGGTCAAAAATAGGATAGGCGAGGTGGTACCACATACGTGCTCTTTATTGCCTGTTTCATTAGCTGACTTGTTTGGATCCTGCTGTTTTCAGAGAAAGATTTTTGTATTTGACACATGATGCTAATATCAGTCATTAGGTACAACTGCCTGTGATTGGTGGTCTATAAATACCTATGCACAAGTGGTTTGTGACTGTTGCTGTGTAAATACCTGCCAGGGATAGCCCTGCACTGGCCAGGAAAAGAATTGGATTTTCCTACAAGAAACACAAAGAAGTGTTAATAGGTAGTGAGACAAAACTGTTTGAAGCTCCTTTGCAGAGGTAATGAAGATGGTTTCAGGGACATGTGGCCTCACTGAGGGACCCTGCAGGTGCTGCTCCTAGTCTCAAAGCCTCTTGCAGCTTGTTCTGGCTTGCAGGTATTGTGACATTAATGGACATGCACAGTGTGTCTCCTCCACTGGCTTTTCCTACCTGGAGGGACCAGACCAGAAAACATGATGTGCTGCTGGAAAGCTTGGCGTCATGTGGCTGAAGCAGCTACTCAAAGGGGCTTCTGCCATGGCAGATCACTGAAGTGTGGAGTTTGCCCATTCTTAGCCTCACCACTCATTCTGCTGTCTCTGTTTGACAGTTTGTGCTATACTCCCTAGTGTCTTTCAAAAATATCTTCAAATCCATGTGTAAAGCCTTTACACACAGACTGAGTAGTCTGTATTTGGATGTGATTACAGTCCAGGTTCACATTGTCTTTGTGGTAGGATTTTCCCTTTCTGCATCAAGAATACAAGGTAAAACCAGTCACATTGTTGGTTCTTTCTGTAATTTGAGAGAGAGATACATTCTTCACCTTGATCCAGGAACCATGGATCATACCTCCAGGAGACCAAAGGCAACAAAAAAAAAAGGTGAGAAAAATGTTTTCACTTTTTTGATACAACTTTGCTGAGTGAAATTTCAGGCCAGGCCATGTGAAGACAGGAGCTTCAGGATTATTGGATAAAGACAAGCTCTGAGGGGCTCCTACATAAACAAACAGGACCTTCAGTCCTGGTGTGTTTGTCCAGCCAGGAAGGTGCTCTTGGGTTGGCTACTCAGGCTGTTGGGAAAGCTGTCTTGAGTTCAGTTGCTGAAAGCAAAATTTAGTCCTTGGAGAGGAGTTGAAGGTTAGGAAGTCCAGGCATTTCAGATGTGTGAAGAACAGCAGCATCTTAAACATTGGTTAACAGCAGGTTGTAGAGAAAACAATGACCATGATAAGGAAAAGCATACCAATGCCCTTGAAATCTGCATTTGCATGGGGCCAAATATATTCCTGCTTACAGAAGTCGGTAGTCTGATAGCCCAAATTATG
Source organism: Camarhynchus parvulus (assembly GCF_901933205.1). Lineage (NCBI taxonomy): Eukaryota > Metazoa > Chordata > Aves > Passeriformes > Thraupidae > Camarhynchus > Camarhynchus parvulus. The sequence goes on from NC_044572.1 coordinate 58,865,655, forward strand.
TGGACCTGCTGATTTCAATGGGAACTGCATCCTGATATAATATAGAATCAAATTTGGCTGTTACATCGGATTGGTGTAAGTTACAGTAATTTTGAACATCTGTTGAATCACAATTAAGTATGATTATGTACTTCACCCCCTACAGTCATTTCCTTACCTAATTGCGTCCAACCACTTTGCATGTCACTATTGAATTTGCCCAGGTATACTTCTGAGTGGATACTCCTGTAGGTCTGCAAATGCAATGATGTTGAGACAAGAAAGTACTTTTTAAAATTAAGAGCAATTTACAATATGTTACACTTTCAACATTCAATTAAATAATAAAGATATGAGAATAAAATCCTTTTTCAACTCCAGGGAGCCACTGATGGAATAATCTGCAAATAAGATTAAAAGATTTCAGTACAACTAAGATTGCCTTTCATGACCTTAAATGTCATCCACATCAGATTTAATTCCAAACACCGAATTTTTCATTTTCATTAGTCAGTCCAGGCGAGAGATGATAACGTTTTATCATGATGTACAAGATGGGTATTAGTATGTGAATAATAATCTATTTTCTAGAAATACATACTGCTTGGTTTATATTTCCATTTAGATAGTAAAACCTTTGCTGTATAATGCATGTAGAGCTCCCACCTGCAAACATGATTATTCTGTGCTGTTAACATCACATTATTATGCAATCAATACTTTGGCATGACTTGCATATTTTTAGTTCCCCTGGAAATTTGCTCCTTTATAATTCTGCTTGAATAAAGAAATCTTTCCTACTTTGCTACTATCCAAGTGCATTTTTGGTTAGTAATTACACATTTCCACATGAACAGTGAGTCAGATGGAAAAATGTCCCTCTCCCACCCATATATCAGCAAGATGATTTGGCCTAAGGGAAATTTCAATGGTGTATGAGAGATTCTGAAGGGGAAAGGAAGAGGAAGAATTATTTTTTTATTTGGCATTCAAGCGACTGTTTAATATGAATTAATTTCACAGACAACCTAATCTTGGGCTGTGTACTGCTGAGCATATTATCTGAAACAATCTAGCAAAGTCTCCTAGAGTATTATCTGTGTTCAGGCTGAAGGACTGGTACCAGACTTTCCAGGTGAACCACCTGACAAAATTGTATTAGAAGTGAACCATAAGAAGGCTTAATCAGATTCTTTTAAAAAAAAGGTTCAGAAATCCATTAGACTCACCAGCAAAACCGATTGCCTTGAGTGGGGTGTGGGTTTGTATCCTTTCAGGTTCTAAACAAACAGCCAAGCTTAGTCCAGCATTATATATTTCCTGCTTGTTTAAGGAAGTTGACACCATCAAACCACCCAATTGATAAAGAAGCTAGTTTCAGAGTTCCCCTGCAAGATACCAGTTACAAAGACCTCAATTTCTATTAGGAGGCTAGTAATGCAAGGATATGAAAGGATGTCAGAAATCCCATCCTTGCCCTTGGGAGCCTAGGTCACTTGTATTTCTAATGGGATCTTTCCTCACAGGCAAGTCTCCATCAGAACCACACCTGTGATTTAATTAGGATGTATCAAGCCAGAAGAATTTTCACAAAAGTTATTTTGCTTTGATAAATAGGTGTTTTATCATAAGGCTTGGTCAGAGCATTCTTTACCAGTGTTGGTGACCTCAGTTCCTGTATCTCTGTTACAAAGAGCTGTAAAAAGTTGTATCCAGGTACTACAGCTTTCATCAACTCCAAGCATCTAGAAAGGTGCTTGCCTATGTTGGATAACAAATATAGACATAGCATTTCTATCTGATGAATTTTATGCATTATCCAGATGCACAAGAGTTCCAAAATGCAGTAACTGACATGAAATTATACAGCTAAGGCAATAATGAAGTCTGAGTTAGGACTTGGGTTCCATCTGTCTCCTGCAAATAGTCTCTAATGCTTGCACCTATGTTCATGTACTACAACTTTAGGGATACTTTCTTTGGTGGATCATGACACTCCTGTGATGCTTCTAAATCTCACAAGCCAATATTCAAGCAATTAGAGGTAGACTGACCCGATTTGTTTAAGATCAGGATATATTATTCTGAAGCAGCATTCAAGGATAGCTCCTTGGCAGGTGACAATCTATGATAGATAGGTGTTTGGAAACATTACTTACTGAAGTGAACTTCATGACAACTTTATGAAAAACTTCAGCATTGTTCTTTCAGTGGCATTTTAGATGAGAATGAGATGTTAAGATTGCTCTTTTCCAGTGAAAATTAGTGAGCAAAATCCATGGGGTATGTTTTCAGAGGTACCAAGGACATAGACATATTCCATATACTGTAAGGCAGCCAACACTAGGAGTTGTGTCACCTGAAGTTCAGCCTGAATTGTGGTCAAAGGCCACTCTATTGACACTAACCTGCCCCATTTGTCTCTACCTAAAAGGGCCATCCAGAATCAGAAGCCAAATAAGGATGTTTAGCACCGTCTATTAATGATACTGTTAAAATAACAGATTAAGTAACTTTGTGCCCTCTGTTACTTTCACATGCAGTTCCAGTAGTTTTCAGTAACTTGTAAATCCTTGTGTTTTGGAGCCTTCCTTTGTCTTGCTCTCTTCGGTATGTGGTACTCATTCCAGCAGCTGAAGTTATACTTGAAGTGTTATCTGAATGGGGAAACCAGACATTTTCTTTAGAGGACACCCAGCTGTGACCATTTCAGAAATTTTTTTCATCAGAATGTGTTGGTTTCTTTTTCTTCAGTATAGGTAAAGCAGAAATATGTGGCTGGTTTTCAGTTACACAATGCTCAGGCTGTGATATATGAAATTTCAAAAAAGGTATCAGCAATTCACTTGTAAAAGCAAGAGATCACAGCTCTTACACATGTTAATAGAGAAGGTCACCATAAGACTTCATGGCAATGGGAAAAAGAAAAATTTGGTTCTTTATGGGACCCAGCTACAGTCATCATGAGTGAAACACAAATCCTGTGTGGAGGATATGCACCAATTTCCTTAATGATGATAGTAGCAGTGCACCACAGCACGGAACCAAAGGCAAATGAGCAAAGTTGCAAAGGATACAAAATTTCCCTTTCACAGGAAATTTCAGGATTTCAGGATTTATTTTGTTTCTGAAGCAAAATAAAATCAAGTCACTTTAATTGACATTTTCAAAACAATTTCATTTTAGACCCCAGTCTTTAATCTCAATTTAAAATATAACACAATGTAAAGGAGCAATTTTAAAATAAAAAATGGAGTCACTGTTCTGAAAAGGTTAATGCGGGGTATTTTAACCTTACTGAAGGAGTTGTAATTGTTTTCCAGATTTTGTTGAAGTTGACACTTTCTCAGAAGAGCTTTGTTTTCAATCAAACAGCAGTTTTCCACTGAAAAAACATTTGGTTGGAAAAGTTCCACTCAAGCTAGATGAAGCATGGGAGGTTTGTAGATAAGGAGAATATAATTAGCTACGATAGAAATTTTGTCAGAAGGCTGAGGCTGAGAGCTCTCATGCACTGGATAAATACCACTGCACTCCTGAAAAGAGGACAAGCAACTAGGGCTGTTATTTTGCTTCCCTTCAAAAAGGATGCTGTTGCTCTACTACGTCAGTGTCCTCCCTGTCTAATTGCCCCAGTTCTACACCGACACAGTGGGGATAAGAAAAGACAACTACTTGCTGAGGACCTGTTTTGGGGAGAAAATTTGAGCATATGCTCTGCTTTTGCAGAGTGTTAGCAGTTACACAAAAGTCTCTGGGATGTTTCTCACAGCAGGAACTGTGAGACGACAGCAGCAGCACTGCTGAACTGCCCATGGTCTCTCAGACATCTCCTTCTCAAGATGTAATCTCATAAGATACCATTGAGGCTGCTGGGATGACAAAGCATGGATTTATGCAGTAACAGGCTTTCTTTTTCTGCTGACTAACAAAAGCCAAAATGGAAAACATATCTCCTAAAAATACTGCACAAATATAAATGAAAAAATATTTTCCTTTGGGTTGTTATTCTGAATTTTCATTCACTTTTTAATAGGTCAAAGGAAGCATTGATACTCAGGTCTGCATCATATTTTGCTAAGGCAGGAATCACTTCCTTAAGGAAAACTTCTTAATCTTGTTGATTTTACAAGGCCACATACTTATTCCTGGAATGTAAGAAGGATCTTCCTTCAAAATAAAGTAACACATGCCAAGAAGCACCAGAAAGAAGCTGGGGTAGAAGGCAAATAATTTCCTCTACTAGGACAAACAGCATAGTGGAGAGTAATTGTCCAAAAATGTTATTCCTCAATTTCTCACTCAAACTCATTTAGCTAATGAGGGTCAAATCCCATTTTCATATTGAAAGGGTAGGATGACTTTTTATTAAGGCAAGTATGACTCTACTTGTTTTATCATTATTTCTACCAAAATAAAATATATAGGCTGAAGATTGCTGTATTGCAATTAGTATCACACTTTGCAAGGAAATCATCCAATCATTGTGAGAAAATTGAGTTTCTCTATTAAACTAGCTGTCTGTGGAGGCTTGGTGTTCATTTTGATTTACTGCTGGCATAAAATAGGTACCAAAAATTTATGTAGGTTCAAAACTCAGGCACAGTTAGTACAGAAAAAAATATTCACAAAGGGCTATTAAACATGAAACTGGTACCCAGGATACTTTGAGCCACAGGCTGTTGAATGATGTATTATACGTTAAAAAAGTGTAACCAAATTTTTGCCTAGCTTTCTTCCCTTAGCATACTTTCTCTCTGGTGAAGACTAAATGACAAAGTTAAAGCTCCATCTCAATAGGCAAAATCTGTTTAAGTGTGGCTGCGAAAAATCTGAATATTCCCACTTTAGGCAGCCACCAACCTGTTGCTATATCTTCACAATGAGTTTTTACACTGGTGAGGTGCTCATGAATGCAGCAACAGGTTGTTGTCCTGCTCCTTGTCTGCAGTTGATTGAATACTTGCTGCAAGTATGTAGAAGTGCAATAGAAAAAAACCAAAACAACGAGACCAAACCCAAAACAAACAAACCAACCCTCAAGTTCTTGAAAATTGGTTTTCCTAAAAAATTAAATTTCTCACAAATCAAACCTGCATAGGGCAGGGGAGCAGGCTGTCTGAGCTGGGGCAGCAGGGAATTATTAAGACATGCTAACAGCACTGAAAACAACTTATCACTTTCCTCAACTATAACATGGGAAAAGTGTCATAGTGAAGCTGAATTAATCAGAGCTGATTTCTGACAACCTCTCTCTGAGTAGCAGGACTCTGCATTTCATCCAATCAATTGAAACTGATGCACTCAAAGTGATGCTTCTCGGTGGCCTTGGTTTCCTTGGCTTCCTAGGATTAAAAATGACCCTAAATTAACGCCCTCAATTAAAAATGCCCTTAAATATTTACACTCTGTAAGGGGTGTCTCTAGGATTTCCAGACTGGCCTCACAGTCTCTTGGAACAAATTGAGTTGATCTATTTTCATATTTCCTAGATGAATGCACACAAGTGACACTTGTGGTCTGATCCCACATTCTCCTTGCTGCTCCTGTTTTCCTGACATAGCTTTTCTACCCCACTGGTGCATTAGGTACATCACAAGGTGTCGGTGGAGTCCCAGTGCAAAAGAAATCCAATTAAATAGTCTTTCCTCCTTCCCTATGGAGAGTGATGACTGGAACCAATGGAAAATTAACTGCAGGTGGCTCAAAATCACTGATGCTTTATTGCCTGCTGATTTCTCATTGGAGAACCTCAGTCTCCTTTCATTTACACACATTTCCTCCTTTCCAGTGGAAGGGGCACTTAGGAGCAAATAACTTTTCTGTAAATTGGGCCATATGTCTAGTCCTCCAGGGGACCACAGTTTCAGCCCTCATCTAGAAATTTCAGAATAAATCAGAATACGACAGATCCTGCACTAGAAGTACTTTACTGTTTATGTGAGAGCTTTGTCCTACAAATGGACTGACTACTTGAATTTGAAATCCTTTGCTCATCTGGAAAGTCTCTGATCCAGTATCTGACAGGAGAAATGTCTCTCCTATCCCAGTCTCAAAAGACTTTCTTACTAGGTCATTTCCTGGAAAGCATGTCCAGCAGAGTGCCACAAGCAATCATTTTTCTGTCTAGCCAACAGTCACTTTTTAACTTGGCTTTCTATAGATGTTACGTGAATATGAAGTCCTCCTGTGACAGCAAAAATGCAGATGTCATAATATAGAGAGCAATATATTCTCAAACCACCAGAACCATTTCCTCCTCTTTTGTTCCCTTTTATGACCCTGATGTCATTTGGAATAAACTGTAATTGGGTCATTTTGTCATCTGCTGAGCAGCCTCCATTAACAAACCTTTACAGCAGTAAGTGCTGGTGGCAGGATCTCTGTCACAGGCAGTTGCCACTTAGTGAAGTTTCACAAACATATCTTCATTATTTATGCATGCTGTGCTTTATTACCGACGCCAGGTGTGAGCCAGGAGCACTTCAGCACACACAGGCAGCTAAAGAGGTCAGATGTCAGCGCTGAAGTAATAAGGATAAAAAACTGAACAAGAGAGGTGTGTTCTCACGTCACTGTCAGCGGCCCTGCGCCTCGCCAGGCAATGCAGCCATGCCTCTGCTTTATAGCCCTGCTTTGAGCCACCATGGCATTACTGGGAGGTCACAAACATCTCTGTGTTTGTCCCCAAACACCTATGCATAGCCTTACAATAAAGAAAATTCTGACAAAAATTATATTTCTAAGCTGTAGGAAGTCCTACACATGGAATAATTGTATCTATCCAGATTGATTCCACTGAAAGCAAAGAAATGATGTCAGATTAAGGTCAATGTACATAAATGAATCATGACCACGGGTTTTACAGGTTTCATTCCAGTTTTTTAAAGTTGCCGGCAAAACTATAAATATATTCCCACAGACTTTCACATGGCAAAACCCAGCCTCAGGTTTTAAAACAGCCAACCTATTGTTTTAGAACAGCACATAGGAGCTTTGAATTAGCTGTTAGGTTTCTTCTATGTTATCATATTGTAGTTGTAATATACGAAAGAATTACAAAATTTAATTAGGGAATGGTTCTTAGGTCATAGCAAAATTGGCACACTAAACACACAATGTCTACTTTACTTTTAATTAAACAGCTTCCCCTTAAAGGTTTTTAATCACTAGTTTAGATAAGTGGGATTTGTAATGATTGTTAAGGAACTGTGAAGAGTGGCTGAAAACATGCACCTGCATGCAGTTAGAAGGGGGTATTATAGAAAATGTTATTGAGACTGTAGGAAAGCTTTTCTTTATGTTTACTATATTGTTAGAATGATGAATACTGTCATAACTCTCACTAAAGCTTTTACAGTAGCTTGTTAAAAGCCATCTTGATGTTAAGCTCTAAAAGTGCCCTCCATCATTAGTGCAGTCCTTATTTGTGCTTACCAAGTAGGAGTGCAATGTAAAATATTCCAGTTCCACCAACTGACATGAAGGCAACATTAAAGAAATATAAATTGAAAGAAAACATTTTAATGAAAATGATATATTAAACTTCAAAAGTTTGGACTTTTCTATGAGACTTTCCCCTCCCCTTTTCTTTAAAAACACTGCTTATACACATAATCATATCTCTTCACATTTATTCTCTGGTTTATTTCTGGCGTAGGTTAATTGCAACTCTCAAATCACACATTTATCTGGTAATTTTAATAATTTTTTCCACACACTCTATTTAGAGTGGCGTGATTTAAAAATCTTATTTGGTATCAATTTCAATTTCAACAAGAAAACTTCAAGCACTCATGCTTTTCTCTTTGGCAGCAGACCTTTTCTCATCTAGGCAGTATTTTGTATAGTGTTTTTTCCATGGATGTATATCCTGTCATTTAAAGCAATATGAAATAATGTGTAAAGACCCTTTGACAGGAAATTAGGAATGACATGTTTGAGATAAAAGGGTGCAGCCACTGAAACTGTGTCTGATGAAGATTTAGAGCGATGACTGAAGCACGTGAATTGTTTATCCATTCTGCCACGCTATTGCTGCAAGCCAAGGGAGGTGTAATAATTTATTTGGAAAACCACAGTTTAGTACAGTGAGAAAAAGTAATCTACCATGGCTCTGACAGGCCAGGCAGATAGATATGAAAAAGAGAAACAGATCTATTTCTCGAGATGTAGGCAACAATTATGAATGAATAGACAGCTACCTTAATATATGAGTTGCCATCTCTCAGCTGCTTCAGCAGATGGCTTATTGTGTGAACTCTGCTCCAAGTTACCCATTCAAAGGTTTGATGTTTCTGAATATAGTGTATCAAGAGACTTTTTACAGATTAGTGTGTGTATATATATATATATATATGAAAACTATCTTCTTGTTTGTGGCAAGCCTGTTCTTCCAAAGATTACAGCTGCTTTTGCTGTAAATTATATTAAGAGGTCTACGCTATTTAGCCACCACAATAACATCACATTGCTTTGATTGCTAAAATCTACCCCTGAATTTGCCATTCCTCTGCTGTCTCATTTCTCCTCCTCAGTTCCTGTATTTTACATCAAGTGGTCCAGCAGCTTTGGAGTAGCTGCTGCCTCCCCAGCCTGGGTGCTGGTGCCATCCTGCAGCTGCCCTCGGGAGGCTGCAGCCAGCGCAGCCTGAGCACACTGCCGCTGCTGCAGCACTTTGCTGGCTGGGCCTTCCCCACGTCCATTAAAACCAGAAGTAGGCTGAAATGCCAATTAGAGAATGTCGACATTTGGCAAACAGAGTTGTCTGCCAGTATGCAGGCAGTCTGGGCAGTGTCACAACGAATCCATCAAGAGGCATAGAGTCTCCCCATGGGATTCAAAATCCAGCTGTCACTCAAAGCTACTGTATCTGGGATTTGGGTGTCAGTGTAGCTGGGGGAGGGGGCTGGTTTCCCTATGGAAAGTGGGTGAAATGCTTTTCCTAGATTTCTGTGACATCCATTTTATATGCACCCATCTGAGTCCTGGAGTTGCTATATAAAGGAGAAGGTGTAATGCACCTACATGAGCAACTTCCTAGAAGTTCCCTTAGCATCCTACAAGATGCTAACACAAGCATTTGTAAAAAAATTAGTGAGCTTGGGTTTTCAAACTACTCCAAAGTTTCAAAAAAAATGGCAACATATCCCAAATGACGAGACCCTGTAATTTGCTCCTGTGAGGTGTAAAACTTGCTCCACCAAGATAGAAGGGAATAGAGTGAAGGGTCCTCCTAGAAAGGAGCATAAATTCTCTTCTCTTGATCTCTGAAAAACTAAATACTGAAGTGTCAAGGCACATGCTTACAAATATGTGATTTCATAAAAAAATGCAAATTGATATGATGTCAAATTAGTTTGGCTGGTTAGAGCATGGTGCTAGTAATGTCAGCGTGGTGGATTTGATCCCCATATGGGCCATTTATTTAAGAGTTGGACTTGATGCCCCCTGTAGATCCCTTCCAACTCAGAATGTTCTGTGATTCTGTGAAAAGATATTTTCAATCAAAACATCAAATGCTTTTTGCTATTTTTGCTTTCTCTTTTCATTAAGGTGTTTATACAAATTAGAAATCTGTATACAAATCTACAATTAGTAGATTCCTTAGAGAAGAGGGGGGAAGGAAATATTTAGCAAATGCTTGAAGTTGTTGCTGCAAGTCTTGAGTAATTCTGTGTCTTTGCCTTAGAAAAGGAAAGGACTAAAACCATACTGATGAATCTTAATCTTATTAGAGATTCATGCCTCAGCTGATCTTGTAACACTACAGACTGACTGCCATGAGTGATGCTAGCTTGGGGATTAGGGTGTCAGAGGACCCAAGTGATAAGCAACATCCAAAATGTCATAAAGTTGATAGCAGCCATGGAAGACCCAGCGTATTCAAATGTGATAGAGCATTTATCAGGCATCTTCTGCAATCAGCCAAAGCCTGCTTGAAGATAACTCTATGTATTGATGCTCTTGACAGCTGGGAGATGCACGGATGTCTTCTGCAAACACAAACATGCTTTGTGGCTCACTTTCATGTTCTTGCAAATTGTGTCCCCACATTGAAGTTTTTCAGTCACATTTGGTATAACTTTTCATACTGAATTTACACAGAAGCCAGTGAGGTTTCCCACATCTTCATCAGAAAGGAGTGCACTAAGCTTGTTGATAAAAAGCATCATTTCAGAATCCAAGTCAGATAAAATTTCTCTGTCTTTAGAACCATGTAGGTAAAATTGCCATTTTAGACAGGTGTATGCTCAACCATCACAGTCCTCTCAGGAAAGATGTGACATGATGAAGGAATATTTGTTAAACATTAAAAACTACAAAGGTTAAACGCATGGTGCTTTAGCATAGGAGTCAATATAGTAATTAAACTGCTGCAAGAATAATATTTTCTTTTTTGAAATTCAGCATTTAGTGAGGACTGAAGTTTTAATTTCCCTCAGCAAGTTGTGTAAACAAGGAAAGATTGTACTAGCAGACTCCTGAACTATTAAGGGTTCTGCATACAAAGCTATAGAGTCAGAAGCGGAGCTCTGGCTAATACTCAAGATAAGACAGAGTGGTCCCTGGGCCTGTGGTGGGAAAGTGCTCTTTTCACACTTAGGTCTGGTGGGCTCCATGAATTAGTGCAAAATGGAGTTTTGAAAACACAGACCTAGAAAAATAAACAAACCTCTTTGTCTTCCCCAAAGTCTACTGCTCCATAATCTGAAAGTCTCTATATCTTAATCTTGCAGTGGCCAAGGAAAGCATTTTATTTGGATGAAGAAAAGCAGAAATTTATTCCTTGTATGTTGCTAGAGAACAGTACTTGAAAGAAGAAAGAGTTGGAAGAGAAGAAGCTTCAACACTGTTTGGGGAGGCAATCTTCCTAGAGGGAGGTGGGAGAGGTAGAGTAAGTTTGAGCCTGTAACAGAATATGCTGAGTTGGAAAGAACCTACAATGATCATCAAATAGAACCCTGGCCCTGCACAGGACCATCCCCAAGTGTCACACCATGTGCCTGAGACCATTGTCCATATGCTCCTTGAACTCTGTCAGGCTTGGTGCTGTGACCACTTCCCTGGAGAGCTGCACCTGTGCCCAACAAACTTGTGGGTGAGGAACCTTTTTCTAATACCCAGCCTAAACCCCACCTGACATAACTTCAGGCCATTCCCTCAGGTCCTGTCACTGGCTCTGTCTCTCAGAGAGAGAGATCAGTGCCTGCCCCTCCTCTTCCCCTCACGAGGAAGCTGTAACTGCAATGAAGGCTCCCCTCAGTCTCCTCCAGGCTGAACAGACCAAGTGACCTCAGCTGCTCCTCACACAGCTTCCCCTCAAGGGCCTTCACCATCTCCATGGACCTCCTTTGGACACCTTCTAACAGTTTAATGTCTTTCTTATACTGACAGCAGACTCACTGGCACTGTGTGGGAAGGAGGGGAAGGTCAGCATGGAGAGCCAGTGATAATGGAGGTATTTCACCAAAAGGCACAGGTTAGACAGGTTTTGTTGGCCTGAAACTCCTGACTGTGGAGCACACTTGCTTCTCAGAAGACTTGTAGTCACCTAATTGACACAGGCTCTTCTTTCCACAGCTTCTTGCTGGAAATGAGTAGAATAATGCTTTATCCTGAATATGTATGAACCCTAGCAAGCTGTAAAAGACACACTTATCCTTGTCATGCTGATTCCTAACCCCAGATGATTTCCCCACTACATCTGTAAATGTTGTGGGATCCTTCAGTGTCTGACTCTCTCCCAGACATACTGCAGAGAATGCTCATAATAAAAGAAATGTTGCAAAGGTTTTCTTCCCTATCTTTTTTTCACTAAAGTTACTGCATTTTTTCCTCTTACATAGGACTGGCTATGTCTTAATATTTCTGCATGATATTGTAAAGAAAAGAATCACTCATGTACTAGTTATGTGATACAACATCTAATTCAAAAGCAAGCTCTCCTGAGCTAATGCTACATGCAGGATTTCCCCCCAACCCCTACCTTTCACAGGACATTTGTGTGCCACATAAGGGAACATTTTTGGATGATAAGCAGGGCTATCTCAGAGGCCTGTTAAACAATATGGAAATCCCTGGGACTGTGTAAATGTAAACAATAACTTCAAACTCCTGCCTGGAGGATTTTTACCCAGCTAGTCATCTCTACATTTTAGCACTACTATCACAGACTTGGGATGTGGAAGACTGCCATACTTTTTGCACTTGTGTTAGTCAAAACTGACACAACCTGCAAGTGAAGGCTTTTTTACTTCTAATAATTGTATGATCACATGATAACTTTTTCACACTTATGTGTAAAATTTGGGTTAACTGCCCCAATGGA
>NC_044572.1:59205464-59290464 GCF_901933205.1 Camarhynchus parvulus
GAACCTAGGTGTCACTCCAGAGCTCCATAATGCCTGCAGTGACATGTCCCTCCCAGCCCTCTCTGTTCACAGGATCTGCCTCCCCAGACAAGGCATTTGGTGCTCTTTGAGGCAGACTTTTAACAACACTGAATGAACGCAACAGAATGCGCTATTTTTTTTCATTACACACTCCATAAATGTAAGCAGAAAGCTCTTGCTTAAGCTAATTTCTAACATATATCTGTAGAGTAAGAGAAATTTACGCACCATTTTTCATGAGAGTCTTCCCTCTTCTCTTTCCTGTTTTCCTTTCTGTAGACTACATAAGAATAAGATTGCTTATCAAAGGAGTTTATTATTATATTTATTATTTTTATTATTTTAAGACTGTCATAAAATTAGAGATAAATAGCATAGGACTTGAAAACTTGTAAGAAAGAGATATGGGGATGTGACAGAGGTTGGGAGATGTCTAGATTCCAAATGGATGTCAAAAGAAGACAAAATGTTTCCTTGAAAAAATGAGGCTCTGTTAGGACATAGGACTAATGTAAGTGTCAGTCCATTAAGATTTAGCATTTGGGGTCCTATTTTTTTTCTTTTGGACATGACAAAATTAATTGCAAATACATTAACAATTAATCCATAAACCTCTGCTGAGTGCCTTGAAAAGACACGTGAATAGGATTTGTATCTCTTGAAATCCACTGCCATTCCCAGAGCACAGTCTTGAGCAAGAGAGGTGTTTTGCTCTTGAAAATCTAACAACCAGTTTTGCAATGTCACCAATTTTTTTCAATCATCCAAATACCACCAATTCAATTAAGCTCATAAACTTCCTACCCATAGTTCTCTGGGATAAGCAGCTCCATTTAAAAGTGAATGCGGACGAGCTTGTGCTGTCCGCGTGAAATATTGTTCAATCAACAGCCAAAGTTTTACTTGTCAGTTTTGATATATCCGATAATAGCTGTAGGTTGTTTTGCAATGTCCAATGTTCTGTGAAGATGGGCTTTTCATATTCTTTATTGTTTTTTTCTGACAAAATGTTGCCTGGACTTTTGCAGTTTTGTGAAATGAAACAACAGTAAAAACAATATATAATTTAACCCTCATAGACCTAGCTGGACTGCAGATAAGCATCTTTCCCAGGCTTATGGCTAGTTTTGGCCAGGATATAATGAGTTCCTGTTCATTGATCCCTTATAAGCATCCTCAATGATTGAACATAACCCCATGCACAGCAGGCAGTCATTCATTTGTGCCCCTTTTCAACTCCATTTTAATCAGCATTTGACACTGTTGAAGATCGAATCCATAATTAAGCTTCACTGACAGTCAGAGTTTTGGCAAATGAAAGCCAAAAATTAGAGATACTTTTGTAGTCAAGCATCTATAAAAATTCTGCATTATATACTCATGGTGCCCAATGATTTATTTGTACTTAATGGCTCTTTGTTTCTTTTTTTTCTCATTTTCTCTGCTGAGGTTATTACCCTGCATTATTAACACACTCATGTGTGACTCTATTTATTTTCTACTGGTGGGAATACACTTTTTTAGAAACAGCTGTTTATTGTATATATGGGTTTAAAGTAAAGGTACACAAACACGCTCACAAATCAACTTAATAAGCACCCTGATAAATAGCACGGCTGCTTAATTGGGACAATTGCTAGGGAACAGATTCAATGACCCCAATCAGTGAATTAATGGCACACCTAGTTGTGAAAAGTCCATTTAAATGATATGCTTGGTGTTGTCTGCTGCCTAGTCGCAGTAGTTAACAGGTGTGAATTGGTGTTCGTAGCATAAATTTCCTGCTGCTTGACCCTTTGTTCACTTCAGGTTGCTTCTCTACTCTTTCATAGTTGCTAAGTGAATGGAAATTACTGGATTTATCTTAAATTTATCAGAGTATATTAACACCTTTATAACAGCCAATTTTAAAAGTAAGATTATTTAGAGAGTTCTGTGTGGGAAACTTTCTAATTATTTACTGGATAGGCAAAATGAAACCCATTTGCCATGCCATATTTGGTCACATTCTTTTAAAGTAAGTAAGTTCTAGAGTAACTAATAAAAGTGAATTTTAGACAGAACCTCAGCTTATTAAACTGGTTTCTGGGGGACTGCACCATTTCTGTGAACTTTGCTGATTCCCTGATTAAGGGCCCTGTAGGAACAGCTAAATAATGTAATATCTAAACTGCTTGATGCCTCTTCCCAGAAGTGGACATTTCTGACTCCTGAAATCCACTAAGAGCAGTGGGGCTGTGCGTCCTGCAGGCCAGTGTGCTGATTTGTCTGCTCAGTGTTTGGTTCCTGAGTGTGGTAAAGATCAGTCTGCACAGTTGATAGGGCTAAATTTAAAAACAACACTGACAAAACTATTTTCCCCTTCACGTTTGTGATATCTGGAGGTTGATAGATAAGTGTAGGGTTCTTTTGTTTTATATTTCCTTTCTCATCCTTAGGAAGTTTATCCCTGGTGGAAACAATGCTAAAGGAACAGAAGCACAATAAAATGACTGAAGCAAATAAACATGTTCTTTTCTCTTCTCTTCCTGACTGAATCTGTCACCTTAAGTTGCATTGTCTTTAATGGGAATTTGTCAGCAAAATAAAACTGTTCAGCTGCTTTCTCTATGTCGCCGTCAAGCAAATCTGACCAGATATGAAAAAGCTATCCTGTCATAAAGTTTTATAAGTATAGTTGAAAGATTTCTAGACACAATCATATTAAAAATCTTATTTTGTCAAAGAAGATGAAAGAAAAGGAATCCATGAAGTTCATGGTCTCTGAAGTGCTCGAATACAGGATGGATGGTACTGAAAAGCTGGTTATGTAGTGTCTTCTGTTTCAATACACTACAAAACTGCAAATGTGCTTTTACATGCCAGGAGTTTGATGTGTGAGGGAAGAGCAGGAATAAATGATCTATGGCTGCCATATGACGTTCAGCAGGCAGTTCAACACTTCACTGGCTCAGCTGATAGACCTGGTAGAGTATGTCAAAGCTAAAGATCCATCTCCAATGCCAGCCATCCAGAGCACATTACAACTTCAAGGCAAACTCAAGACACTAAAACTGTCACTGGAGTGGTAAGGGAGATGGAATAAGTTGGTGGGACAGCATAAAAAAAGGGTTTTTATTCAACCCATATAACTTATTCACTTCCAGTCTTTTCTGGGGGCCACTGAATCAAATTGCTTTGCCAATAAGTAACCAAACAGAGACAGAGCAATACCTTTTTCTCTTTAATTTTAAAGAAACCAATGTGTCTTTTAGAAAATAACATAGAAAGTTTTAAAATGTAGTTTTGCTTGGAAATCTTTTAAAATGAAAGGCCTCCTGGGCAACAGTTAGCAATGTTAGTAAAATGGCAGGGTGTGGCACTACACGTTTTGGCACAGTAAAAGAAGCCATTTGCTGCAGGAGGTATGTAAGAGAATTGTTAACACTCACAAAATGAGTTTCAAAGTCCAGTTTCACTCCTGATGGTAACAGCTAACTAACCACACCTTGAGATATAGCTCCACCAAGTAAGGAATAGCACCCTATGGAGACAGCTCGTTGTGCATATGCACGGCTATAGGTATCTCTTAATAATAAGAAAGTAGTAGATAACGGATTTTTTAAAAATCTTTTTTTTAAATTTTACTTTTTTTTAAATTGCACATGTTCTTCTCTGTCAGCTCTTTGACTGGACGTTATCTGAAATAGCAAGCAGAACTGTATTGGCCTCCTGCCCTATTTAAGAAACATTGACCTGATGACAACTTTTCATTTCTTTTCTTATATCTGCTTTTCTTCCTTTGTTTTGGAGTTTCACTTCCAAGCAAGAACACTGTCAAATGGCTAAAGACAAGCTTTAATTGAAAACTTGAACACAACGCTGAATGTGTCACAGTGCTTGGACAGTCACTGTACACAAACATTTATATTCAATGAAAGGAAAGTCCCGTTAACCAAACCAAGCTTGATTGGAATCCGAGACTGCCAAGCGGTATTTGTCAGGCATAACTACAGCACAGAGGCAGTAATACACTGTTTTCAGCCAGATGGATGTAGGGAGGTCAACAAGGGACCTAAGGGCTGCCTGGCTGGAAGTATTGCAAATGCTGTAGAAAAATTTTTTGAAAAACATTCTACTCTGGACAATGGAAAGTATCTAGCAATTGTTCTTCTCATGGAAATTCAGTCAATAACAGCTAAAATAGTTTTAATTTCTTTTTTTCCATGACAGCAGTCAGGACATACACAACAGTGTAAAACATCAATTAAAAGTATATATGTGTGCTGTATAAGGACATCAAACTATTCATATACTTTTAACTCTTAACATTCCAGAGGATGCAATCCTTACACAAGTGTCTTTTTGGTTATTTGTTTAGACCACATTATCATTTTACCAAATATAAGCTGTTCTCTAATATTTTTTTTTAAATCCTAAACTGATATTTAGTATTAAATAAAGTGACTGACATGTGAAGATACCTTGCACAGTGTGGCAGAGATCTTGTTAAATTATCCATGGTATTGGGAACTTGCAGGTCGTTGACTAGCCCAATTTAATTTGGTTAGTACAGGACATTTCTAATAATTAATACTGTAATAACACTTAATGATCTGCACTCATGCAATCTGAAAAACCAGCTAATGGTGCAGTTTTTAGCGACTGCACAAACAGCAAGTTTTAAATTTGTCAAATGCTGCTATTTCAGCATCACACAGTCATGCAGTAGACCCTGCCTGTGGGGCTATCACTGGTCCAGTCACCAGAGACTTGGCCAAGATGTAGCAAGAAGCAAAGGACTTGGTCTCAAGGGAGGTGTTCCTTTGGAATTAAAAGTGGGAGCACTGTGTTCACAAGGAACCACTAATAGTCCTTATTTCCCTCTTGTTCCAGGGATGTGAACAGAAAGGATAAGAAGATAGAGGGAAATGGAAGATCAGAATTAAAAAACCCCAATCTGTTTATTTATCTCATAGCGGTTTGTTAATTTTAGAATTAACTTCTCTTTGAATTCCTTAGTCACAATCTCTACATGAAATGGTCTGTTTGAAATAAATGTAGGCTTTATCCTGTAGTCAGGGCAATAACGTCATTGGCACTGGTTTGTGTACTGCAAAGTAGTAAAGTTTGACCTTCTGAAAGACTAGATGGACATTGTCCTTTGCATCTATTTTAAACATTGTTTCCAAAGTGAAGGTTTTAGGGAAAATTCCCATTGGTCTATAATGGAAATGACTTTTGAAATGAACAATTAAAAGAAAATCAACAAATTTCAATTCTTGCTCCCAACTATATCCTATGCTTGAGAATGCACACAAATTATCTCCCTGGCGTTATAAATTTAAATATATTTATCTCTGATATAGATTTGGGCATTATTTGAAACAGCGGAGTTTCACTGAACACTCTAGTCCAAATATGAACACTAAATTGTACTTTTCTATCCCACACTTCAGGATTATGGAGCTGCTTTTCATTACACTGTGGCCCTTGATTTAGAAAATGGTTTTATTGGCAAACAGTGATTCAAATAAAATGAGAAGGTAAAGATTGCACCCTTCCCTGGATGCAGAAAGGAAAGCTCAGGAAGGAAAATGGTTAACCACCCAGTAAATGAATGAGAGTAGAGAAACATCTCATTTTGACTGAAAGACAGATCTCATGTGAGTTGATAGAGGAATCTGCATGAACAAGATATAAGTGAAACAGCTTAGACTAACTAAAAATCACAGACTTCCCAATTAAATCAAGACCACATGAAGATTTATTTTAAAAAAAGGTTTATTTTGTACATTTCAGGATTGCCTTTATCCTTGGAATTTTAAAATTAATTTTTTTAAAAATCTTTTATGAAGTTGCTCCTGTGCTTAGTGGTAGAAGTCAGCAATCATGAAAAACAGATCAAGCTACTTGAGCAATCCAGCAAAAGACAATGGCATTTGTGCTTTCTCTTCACAATATTTTGATATGTACAAATCAATAAAATCCTGTGTAACTAATTTGCTGGTATATGGACTCTGATGGAGAAAGAACTAAATTTTAATTTTTTTTAAACAGTTTTAAGAAGAGAACAGGAATGTGGAGGGAAGTTTCACATCTCTCTTCTCCTGAGGGCTCTTTTAATAAGGTTTAAATGTCAGAATTATACTACGTTGATATTTTAGTGAGGTGGATACATGCCTTTTATGTCCAGCTGTAAAAGAAAATGTCCATTCCTTGTAGAAGGTGACTCACCTACTTTAGGACATAATTAGTTCAGTTTACACACTCCTTACATGCAGCATCAGGACCTCATCTGTAATGATGATTGAGCTGTGAGAACTCAAAAGTGAAGGACAACTAGCCAAAATGAAACCCATGTGTTCATTTTCAAAATGGTTAAAAAGGAGTTTTAACCATTTTGAAAATGTTTTGTCTGGCAGTGTAATCCTGGCTCTAGTAATTTCAAGAGAAGAAAATCCCATTGTTTTTAGTGGATGTAGTCTCATCCTACATATGTTTTATGAAAATACTAATATGGCCCTTATTTTATTTATGATTTATTACCTCTTTTTCTTGTTTTTCATTCACCCAAAAATCACTAGTATTTATTAATCTAGATAGGTCTAAATGCATTCAAATAAGATCTCAAGTGCCCCTCAAACCTGTTAAAAAAGGCAGATAGCTAATCTAAACCATTTTATGAGTTATTCATTTCCACTGCAGATTAAATTAGCTACACACAGGATTTTTTTTCCGGTTTTTTCTTTGTATCCCATTACAATATTGCATTGCATTAGGATGTCAGAAGATGCACAAGGCTAATGGAAAAAACAAAAACATAGAAACAGCTCATTAAAATTCATGAAGTTCATGCAGGCCGTAAAAGGCCCTATATGGCCTTTCCATACTTATTCAAAGTTATCAGTCAAAGAAATAAACAAAAGATAAGCAAAATGTTTGTAATACTTTCATGTGTAATTTTGATGGATGCAGATTCATGCATTAGCATGTGGTTTCACACATTGTTAACAAAGACTACTGAGTCTAGAAACTTAATTTAGCCATTTATTTTAACTCTCTAATGATAAGAATGCCAATCATGACTCTTGTCTGCAATAACTGGAATATCTACAATAACAAACACATTTCATTTCTGGTTTTATTTTATTCATTTCCCCCTTTTCCTTTTTGTTTTAAGTTCTCTGGTCTTTCTTCTTCTTTTTCTTTTTTTCTAAGATTATATATTTATTTGATTTGTAAATATATGGAAGCATAACTCCCCCATATATGGCTGAAGCAAATATGGCTAAGCAGATGATGACCATTTCCCCTCACAAAAGACAATGCCTTTTTTTTTGCCAGGACATGAAACAAAGCACAAATCAGCAGATCCCCAGAGTATCCTTAAAACCCCAAAGCATAAATAATTGGGAAAAAACATGAGTCTGTTATTGGTATAAACAACTTTAGTCAACAGCTTGTGTTGAAGATGGACTTTCTTGTGCTGTTTTGTTTATTAATAGGAAAAAATTCCCTGAATTTATTTTTTTTCTAACTTGAGGAAATAGAAGGAAGTTCCAGTTTGCAGTAAAACACTGGAGAGCTAATGCAACTGCAAAATTTAATTCATCTTTTTCTGAGATTTTCTGCCTCTACTGTTTGAAAGCTCTAAAAGATGTAAGATTTCTCATAGCTGAAAAGGATGTAAGATTTATTTCCCACTGTGCCAAACTTGATGAATATCCAAGTTTAATATCAGTCTCAAAAAATATAAGTGAAGTAAACTAATGCCAAGAAATATTCTTAATTCCTACAGAAATAAAAGAACAATAAAATAGGATTTTCAGGTATTCAAAACTGTCAGTAGAAAAGAAAATGAAAACTATCAAAATTTTGTTTCTATATGGAATAAATTACATTCAGCAGAAGAGACTCTCAGCACCTTCTCAATATGTGTGAGACAACAGTGTTGAATTTTAGTAAAACATGCTCCATTTTTTATTCAATGCAGATCTGAACTGAGATCCAAATTTTTGAGGCCCACTTGAAAATATATAGGCAATACTTTCTTTTGAGGCCCACTTGAAAATATATAGGCAATACTTTCTTAACTCAGACACCCCCAGTTTGTGTTAGTCTAGAAGTCCTCTTAACTACAAATGTTCCATCTATTTTAGGATCTGGCACAGAGATTGCACCACATGTTCTTCAGCATCCTCTGGCAATTTTATGTGACCATTTTTCCTAACAAAGAGAGCTGCTTTTAAAAGATGTTTTGAATTGAATCAACACCTTTAATGTTCTATCTGAAATTCTATGACTTTCCAAAAAGACATGCTATGGTCATCTATGTCACTTTACTTAACTGGCTTCCTTATGATACTATTGCATTTACAGTTCGTTACCACAGTCCTATTTTTTCTGTAACAATCATTGAAATAACTCAGGCATTCAATCCCGGCAAGCCACAGACTATTCAGCACTTTGAAATTCATAGATTTAACAGCATAGTGTCAGATCATTTTTCATAACCCTTGTTTCCTTGTCAGCATGTCATAGTCAGTAAAGAGCTGCTAGATTAGTACAAATATATAAATCTTTTCTCAGCTTCACCTCACTGCTGTTTAATACTACTTTACTACACCACTGTGCTTACTGGTTTAAAATACCTTCTGTTTGGAGAAACGCATATTTATTATTATTATTAGGGAGTTTTTCTGCAATTTCCCTGAGCACAGGCTGACAGCTGCATAGCACTTTGTCATTTATCATTGTACACAAGATCTGTCAACTTGGGAAACAATTTCAATAAAAAAAATCTGCATGAAATTACTTTGTGAGAGGAAAGAAAAGCCCCAGTTCTGTCTATTGTATGTGCAATTCTGTGGCTCTGTTTTTTTTTTTTTTTTTGCCTACTTTTTCTCTTTTTTTTTTTTTTTAATTTTGGCTGTGAAAGGTACTTAATGTACCAAAAACAATTTGTAAAAGCATTATTTCACCAATTGGAAGTGTGTACGCCTTGCTGAGGTCTCCCTTATCTAACTGTTGCTAATACATTTTCATGCTGTGCTCTTATGGCTTCATTTTACAGTTGACGAGATCACCCACTCCATGCTGTGTTGGAAATGGGACCCTCGTCACTCTAGTCCACAGAGTGCACTTAACATGTGAACAACAAACAACAAAAAGTTGCTGCTTTAAAACATCTTCTTCATCCCTTTATCCTTTTGTTGGAAACTTAGCCTTGCTTTTGTGGCTTGGCTTAATAAACTAAAGCATAACAACCATGTAAATCAGAAATCCCATACCTATCAAAATGGGAGGATTTACTCACCTATAGATTCTGTTGAGTTAACCTCAGAGGAGGTCAATAACACTCCACAGATTCTTTGAAAATATATAGCACTCATCCTCTGCTGACCTCATCCTCCTGAAAGTTTACATCAGGAGGAATATTTTTTTTTCACGACACAGCATTTTTCTTTACTTTGGTTTAATAGACATCTTGTCCTGTAACTAGATAAACATCTAAGACCTACAGTTAATAAAACCTACTGGGGCAATAATTGCTGTGAAATTATGTTCTGGACAGCTGAAAAGGAGGGATCAGTATTAGAGTCTCCTGTTTTTCCACCCTGTCAGTGTTTTCTCCAGCTATGGATTTGTTGTCATCAGCGCCTGATGATTCTGCTGACACCCCTGTCAGAAAATGAATTTTTCACTCCCCACTTGATTGACCCCATTCATAGCATGTAACTGTCAAAAAGTGCCACTCTCAAGCTCACTCACTCATGTGTTTGCATTTTCAACACCAATGCTGAGTGGACAGACAGACACATAAAACCATGAAATATTCAGAAGGCATATTTCACCCTTAATTTATAGTTCTTTATTGTCCTTGTGAAATGCCATGTGTTTCATGCTTTAAAGCACTTGACTTCAGAAATACTTCTTTTGGAGGAAGTTTTGCAGATTTTGTACTTGAATTAAAGCACAGATGTCAAGTTCTGTCAGGTTTTTTGATGAAACTAATATTTGAATGTAAGTCATTAATGCCACTCAGTTTCATATACTACTATTGATAAAAATATGCCTTGCATAGAAAACTAGTTTGTGTTGAAATGATAGTTGTCTTCAAAACTTGGTCCACAGAAATAACTCAGTGATAGTGTAAAAAGTAGTAATTGGAGGATCTTCTAGAGCCTGAATTATTCAGACCAAATGATTGCAAGGAGAATTCTTGTTTGTGAGGAACCAATCAGCCTTTAGTGGCTGTCACTGGACACTGCATTAAAATGCACAAAAGTGCCTGCGGGCAACCTGCTTCCAAGATGCAAAAATCGCAAATCTTTTTAAGTGTGAGCAGAAGGTGCTTGCATACCACAATGAATGGCATCACAAGAGGTCATCTCTGTAGCAGGCCCAACTGTTTGAGAAATCACTTCATTTTAAAAAGGGTAGAACAAAGTAGACTAGAGTACAGCAAGTTTGATAAAAACATACACAAAACAGTTTGTGGCACCACAAGGACTGATTATTATAGTGAATAAGATGCTGGTAAAAAAATCAGAGCTTTTGGAAGAAAAAGGCTATCAACAAAATGAAGAGAAAAACTGCCAATAACATTTGTTTGACACTGCAACATTGTTTTTAGAATATGCTCTTATCTGCACTTGCACTGGCATCAATAAGGCACAGCTCAGTTGATATTAAAGTTATGCAGGTGCTAAGAGCTATTATACAAAAATATATCATATTGATAAAAAGATAAGCACGCATAAACCACCTAGTATATCCCAGCCTCAATTAACAAGGCTTTGCATTTGACACCAATGAAGGCAAATTTTACCACTGATATATGGTGCATATACTGTATATGGTGTATACAGCACCAGCTGTAAGCAGTCTAGTAACCAAAAATAAAATCTGCAGATGCTGTTCTCAGAAAGGTGTTGGACTTTTTCACGTGGTTGATGTTTTCCTCAGTATTTTCATTTCAAAAGTGCAAGAAAAGTTGAGAGAAGAGAAAGGACAGCAGTACAAAATTCCACAATTTAAAATTACTTTCAATTTATCAGTAATAACAAAGGGTTTTCAAATGTATTCTTGTAATTCATTTTGATATAATTATCTTGACATACATATAGTTTTTCAGTATAGGATCAGTTATTGGAATAACATGTTTTAAAATAAGTTATGGTCATTTTGTTTTCAGAACAAGTATTTCAAAAAAATCTATCAATTTTTTTTTAATAGAAATGTCTTCTATCTTAAAGAAAATAGCAAGGTTATTGTCTTTCCTTTTGCTTTAATTTCTGGGATTTGGTTCCAGCAGGCAAATTTCTTCCTCCAAGACAATTATAACTCTAAAAACAAATGAAATGTAATTACCTTTTTATTGACACATTAAAAGGAAATAAGTAGTATAATCAGCAGTTATATGCTTTCCTCAAAGGTGTTGCTTTCATAAGTATTGTGATTAGCTAACAAGATTCAGAGAAGTGAGAGAAAATGGTGGGAAGAGGACTGTCATGAAAGAGTATGGTCTCAGTGATTTCATGCAAGAAAGGAGTATATCTAACACACTCTGATTAAATTGAGAGATGTAGGGGGTAAAATTATCTTATCAATTTTTATATATCATTTCATTTCACCTTTATGTACAATATTTCATGACTTTACAATTATGCTCCCCAAAGGCTTCATACTTGCATAATTTGGGAGCAAAAAATTTGGAAGATTTAAAAAAACAGTATCTACAAATGCTGCCTCTGGACCTAGTGTTTTAATAAAACATTTCTACAAATGATACTTGCAGTCTCCATATAAAGAAGGTAAGCCTTTCTGCTCAATTTTCTATGAAAGACACTGAAAATTATTAGCCTTTTCAGAAATGACCTGTGAGGAGAAGTTGGTTGTTGATCTTGAAGAGCTTGAGTACATAGTACACTATTTTTTTTAACCAACCTTCTGGACAGTAATCTCCAGTTTGAATGACAACTTTTTTTGCACTTTGACAGGTAGGCTTAAGTGCACAGAGATGTTTTTTTGATGGAAATAAAGAAAGAAAAGTGTCTCATAATACTTAAATTGTATCAACCTATTGCTAAAAAGGAAAAAAATCCCCTCTCTAAATAATGAGAAAGAAATTAACACAGGGCAGTAAAAAATTAACAAATGAGGAATGGAAACATTTATTCAAAGAGAGAAACAAGTAGAGTTTAGAGGAAGAAAAAATCACAGAGAAATTAAAACAACTACCAGTTATTTTAGGAAATAAATGTTCAGTAATGTCTTTGAGGATTTGACCAAAGTAGTGCCAGTGTCTCACAACATTTTACATGAAGTTACAAGCAGTCAGAACAGTTGATCCAAAAAATTACAGATCAAGGATCTGATACACACAGGGGCTATTTGAAAAATGACTGTCTAGATCTGGAGCAGAGTGTCTCACACACATTGTTGCTATAAAAAGAAGGGATAAGGAGAAGGAAGAACAAAAGAATGAAGGGGCCTAACTGACAATAGTGGGAACTTCTATGACCTTTCTTTTTTCTTCTTTGAAGTAAAATGCAGAAATGAAGAGTCATGATTAAACACAAAAGTGAAAAAGGCAGAAAAGTTCTGTTTAGCAAGTCTACTTAAACTAATTGTTTCTTCTTGCCTGTTATTTATTACAACCCATGTGTACAACCTAGTGTCACCCCACTCAGGTGGAAATGTGAGCATGTGGGCTATTTAATATAGTAATTTGCCTAATGTAGTACAATTACAGAAATGTGCTGAGTAACTTTGGGCTGATTCCCCAGGAAAGAATTCTTTATGGAGTGCCTACAAGGTACACCTGTGCCTCATTACCTGAATCGATATTTTTGCCATGTTGATTTGAAGGACAAAATAGACTTAGGAGATTCTGCTTCCATAATTACAAAGAACATAAAGAAGACACATTAAAACTGGAAGAAAAACTTAAAAACATGCCACACAGTACAACAGGACAGCAAAAATACAAGGCTAGCTCTAACTTTGCACCTAGGAGCCTCTGTATAGCAAACAATTCCATTTTGTTAACAAGCCACAAGCGTACACTTAAGAAGCAGGTGAACAAATGTAATTGTGATAAGTACAATGATGCTTCTAAGTCTAAATTGTCTTGCTCTCAAGGCACATGTGTTCATCTATTGCATAGTATTTTTTGTGTGGTTTTATCTTTCTCCTCTATTTTAAAACAAATTAATGACTTTCTCTTAATGACCTAAAAGAGGTTAAGGTGAAAATCTTAAAGCATTTATTTTCAAACATGTCACTTCTCCTATTTCTGTATTAATAAAATAAAGTAATCATCATTCTTTTCTCTCTCTCTCTCTCTCTCTGAATTCCTGGCTTTGGTCTGGCCTGTGAGGTCAATACAGACTAAAGGCCATTAATATCTGATAACTGCAAAGGACTTGTACTAAACACTGATACTCCCATTATGATCTCTGGCGAATAGGTTTCCATATCAGAAAAATACCATTAGAGTTATCAGCAGCTGGCACAGTTTTAACCTCAGCAGAGGCCAAGGCACAAACAAACAGAGACTGAAATACCCCCTTATCTCTAGAGGCACTTACTATGACTCTGAGCGCAGGTAGATTGGTGAGGTACCAGGGGGTAAATTTGCCCTCTGCTCCTGCCATACCCATTCCTTGCACAGATGTAACCTCCATGACTGACAATCTGACCACTGTGACTAGCTTTTCATTCAGTTTATTTGCTCTTAAGCCTTCTTTGCAGACACACTTTATTCTAGAGAATCAAATACACTGGAAAATAATCCAGGTGTTCAGACAGCTTCAAAGGTAAGGCTGTGCTGAAATTGGTACTGAAAGCAGGACTTTTAATTTTTTACACTTTGATGACTGAAATTAGACTCCACATTTAACACTTATTTTTCATAGGTCAGTTTCATTCTCAGTACTATATGTATGTCTTGTATGGGAGAAGATCAACTCACTGTGGCAGTACAAACTCATAAATGCTTCCTAAAACCCCCAAGATTATACCACTTCACTCTCCAGCAGCTGACCCATATTTAGCACATTTATCACATCCACTTCTGCACAATCCACCTCAGATGCAAAAGGATATTGTGATTTGAGCCTTACATTCATAAACCATTTCAGAGTGACACAGAAATTCCAGTGGACTGCTGAGGACTTCCAAGTCACTTCCTTTCCCAAATACTGCCAGCTGCACTAAGGTGATGTGTGTCTCTGGCTAACTGGTACCAAAACTGGCAGTCTGGTATGGAATATCCTTGTCTGTGGGTGCTAGGATTGGGATGTAGGAGGGTGCACAAGGAGAGTTTTGTCTGGAGGTGAATCTGGATGTGACCAATGAGTTCTGGATTTTTAGCAGTGGCTTTAGCAGCAAATACTCAAGGGAGCATAAACATTGAAGAAAAGCATGTGGCATCCATGCTAGAGGGAGTCTGAAGACAGACTGAGAGGGCTGGGGCTGTTCAGTCGGGAGAAGAGAAGGCTCTGAGGAGACTTTATCACAGACTTCCTGTGCCTGAAAGGGGTTTACAAAAAGGCTGAAGAAAGACATCTTAGAAGTAGTGGTAGGAAAAGGGATAATGGCTTTAAGCTGAAGGAAGGTCAATTTAGATTAGACATTAGGAAGAAATTCTCAACTGTGAGGGTGGCGAGGCATAGGCACAAGTTGTCCAGAGATGTTGCGGATGCTGCATCCCTGGCAGTGTTCAGGCCCAGGCTGGAAGGGGCCCTGAGCAACCTAGCCTAGTGGGAGGTATCCCTGCCCATGGCAGTGTTTTTGAAATGATATTTAAAGTCCCTTTCAACCCAAACTATTCTGTCATTCCATGATTTTATGACATCATAGTCATCATCACCTTAAATAGTAAAGAGATCTTAAGGAGAAGACTCACCACTAATCACATGCAGAATCAATGCCACTGTACTTGTTGCTTGTTGCCTGGAAAGGAACATAAGTCCTTATGTGCAAGGTGGAAAAGCAAAAGATCTGGACGTTTAATCTAAACAAGCTTCTACTTACCCATGTCTTCTGTTTTCACTCCCCATCCTGCCCTCGGAAGGTAAAAATAAATTGTTGGAGTGTTTGCAGACCATGAGCACTTGCTGATGGTGTGGCACCTGGAATCAGAAAAAAAATCTGCTTTATGTCTCTGTTGACTGGAAATTCATTTGTATATGTATGCTACAAATCACTATCTCCACCAGCTGCTTGATATGGAAAGAAGAAAATGATGCTGGTAATGTATGACCCTGAGAGTAGAGGAATTGTAGCTATTTACATCAGTTGTCAGCAACCTGCTGCTTGTTTGCGGTGTTGCTGCATGGATATAGATAACCTCTCTGAAACATTAGCTGAGACAAAGCAAGTAATTCTTTGTTGACACATTGTCAGTTTCTAATTTGTTCTCAAACTGTGAGGTAAATCCTCCATCTCCACTGGAAAAAGGGCCTCTCTATCTCACATCAGTCTTTCTGCCCTTTTCACTTTCTATTCTCAGCTGGAAATGCAGTCGAAAAGGAGTTTCCTGCCCGGAAACTGATAAAACGTACCAACAAAATTATCTGGAGAGTTTAACCTTAGCTGTGGTCCCTTTACATCACCCTGAATAAAAACACAGAGCAATGCAGAAGGAAAACTGTGATCCTTATTACAGCAGCGTCAGAAATCAGGAGGGCTGCAGTTGCAAGGCACAGAGGTTATCCCTTGAACTTGAAAAATGTTGCTTTAGCTACAGAAATAAATGCCTCTGAGCCAGGTCCTGGTGAGCGAAAATGAAAAGCTGAGAAACAAAACCAGAGTGATGGCTCTTCATGAAACATCGTTATGTCACGAAGAAACGGCAAATACTGTGGCAAGGGCTTCATCATCTTTCCACTGCTACTTCTTGGTACCTTTGAGGAGTCTGCACTAGGAATACAGTAAAATGTGATGTGCTAGGAATTTCCTTGTAGAGAGATTGACCTGATTACATTTCACTGGGCATAGTAGCTCATTCTTCTTTCTGACTGCAGCTCAGATAGAAGACTGACAGCTGGACTCCATCACTTGGATTAATGGGTTAAAAGCTGACATCTTTTTAGTATTTTGGACTTTATTTTCTTTATCAGCTTGACTTTCATGCTCAGAGTGCTCTTGCCACAATATTCTTTTAAAAGTACACTTGTCAGGGTCCATTTGCTACTAGCTACCTTGATGGTGACATCAGCAATGGCTGTGGTTTACCTTTTGACCTTGGAGAGGCAGCAGATGGGCCCAGCAATAAATCCCGATTATTAGTGAAGGAGCCAATAGCTTGGAAAGGCTGAAAGAAAAGTCGGGCAGTTTTACACTGCAGTTCTTATTATTTGCTTTGATATGGAGTTGTGGGCTATGCCAGGGGCAATGCTGAGCAGCCTGGGCTGCCTGCATCCCTCTGCTCCCAGGCAGGCAGTGCATGCCATGCCTCCAGCCTCCTCTTCTTGCTGTGTCCCCAGCTTCCTAAACTGCCTCCACACACAAGTCTACTTCAGCTTTTGACTCCATGACCTAAAAGCAGCAGGTGGAATGTAGCAAACTGAATTGCTGCTAGCATAGTCCAGGGTAAAGGAGCAAAAAGGGCCTTTGCATAATATCCACAGATGTTTAATTCAGCCATGTGGTGAGATGTTCAGGTCCCAGCACCTAGGTCTGGCTTGCTCTCTGCAGGGGCCTGGGGCTGACCCTGGTCTCAGGGCAGTACAAAGGTGAGGGCAAATCAGGGAATAGGGAAGGTGTGGCTCAGGAGCATAGGATGAGGTCTAACAGCTTTTTGAGGGAAGCTTCTTGTGTCTCCCTAGCCCAGGGAATGTCCCCCCCAGGGTCTCCACAGTGGAAGAATATGAGCTCCCAGGGCAGCCAAAGGACATCCGGGGCTGGGCCCTGCTCCCCCCGCTGATGTGGTAATAGCTGATGGGTGTCGTGCCAGCCCTTGAGGAAGGTGCACAGGGATGGAATGCACAGGAAGAGGCCTCAACACACCCAGGTTTGGCAAAGGACAAAGGAACTTCATCATGGTGTTTTTACAGTGTTTTAAAAAGAAACCACAAACCCACAAAAAAAATTATGGCCAGTCTCCTACAGCATGAGTTTTGTGTTCCCTACGCTGGGGTTTGTGGGCAGGGTGGCTGAGGGCTTGCAGCAGGTACCTACAGTGCCTTGGTCAGGCCTTGGGTATGGAGAATGCTGCATGGCTCAGCTCAGACAAATATTTTCAATTTTTGTAATAAAGATGTTTATGTTGTAGTCTTGGCTGGATAGGGGTTTTTTTCCCAGTGTGTATAGTTGGATGGAAGAATTTTCTTAATTGTTTCTAGGGGTGTTATATAATTTATGTACTCAAATCCTGCAACAAAACTGTGGTTTTGCATGAGTAAAGACAATAAGATTTTTTTCTCTTTATATAAACACAAAATAGCTCAGCTGCATAACCCAAGTTTTCAAGATCCCTTTGTACCATCAGGTACTCACAATGCGGATGCATCATCATGATCCAATACAAGAGAAGAATGAAGAAATTGTCACTTTACTGAATTATTAGGTATAAACCACCCAGGAATAATACATACTAAGATTTTTTTTCTCTGAAATTTCTATGTATGGTTTTTGTAATTTTAATATATTTTTCTTTTCCTAGGATGATAAGGCAAAACACCTTTAGCATCCTTGCCATAAGTCTGTCATAAGAGAAAGAGATAATTATTTTTGTCTTCTTGTCTCCCTGAATTTTTGTTGAGATTTTGGAACATTTGAAGTTTTCCAAGAATTGGTGTTCTCTCAATAGATATAGATGTCTTTCAAATTAAAAAACCAAAATTGTACTGATTCCCAATTCCCACTCCTTTTATATGTGTAAACACTGTGGGCCTTGTGAACAGACTACAGCTTTTTAACCAAATCAGAGACAGTGTCACGCTTCCTGTGTCTGAAAATCTTTCCTATTCATTCACTTGGAGGAATATTTTTACTGTGCCCTAATTTGTAAACTAATAATAAACTACTGGTTTTGTAGAAAGTGATTTACAAATGAACAGCAGGGTTTTTTGTTTCCCACAAATCAATTATTTAAAATTACAGTGAGTTATCAAGCAAATCCTTCCCCAAAAATGTATACATTAAAATTAGGATATTTTTGATTGCTGAATAAATTTACTTCAGGAATATGATGGAAAAAAGTTCTTTTCACATCAGGAAGTCTTATAACTATTTTTCAAAAATGGAAGTATTTTCTAAGTGGAAAAAAATTTGCTTTTTAAAATATAATTTTTATTAATATTATTCAATTATCTGAGCAGGATTTTTCTGTGAAAATATTTGATAGTAGCTGTAGATGTACTGCTGCAATCTCTGTTAAGAGAAGTAATAGAAAAAAATCAATTTTAGATGCCATTTTCTATCTCTGTGTAATGTCAGTGAAGAGTATACATAGGAATTGGGCCCTTATTTTGTATAACAACAAACACAAGCTTACTGTGAAATTATTAACAGCTAGTGGTTTCACTTCATCAGTCCTTAGTTATATCAATCATTTCTGTGCCAGCATGGAAACAGAAGCTCTACTGTTTTGGAGAAGAAAGTGTATGTTGTGTGTGTTCCATATAAATTACCCAGGTGTTTTAACACATCCAGGTGTTTTTTTATTCCTTTTGGAAAAACAGAAAGGAAACAACCCAAGGGCTAATGTTCTAATTATCAGTGGTTGTGCAAGCCTCCAAAAAGCATGTATTCTATAACCCCTGGAAAAATTCTGACATGTTATAAACTGGCTAAATTAGCTTCAATCAGTAAACAAACAAATTGGTGCCAGAACAATAGTACAATAATGCAGTGCATACTAAGTGACTTATTTTGCTAATGCCAAAAATAGCTACATAAACCAACGCTAAATAGCTTTGCCTTTTCTTTGTATAATTTGAGTTAGAAGTTGTAAAAAGTCATAATTCCTGACCTTTAAATAAGAACAGTAGAACTAGAGCATCTATTTCTCAGAGATTTTTGGAAAATTCTTTCTGGGCTTTGGCTTGCAATGCAAATCACATATGATTCAAAATGTTAAAAATGAAACATATTTTATTCAAATGCTGGGGTATCTCTGGAAGGTCAGGTGAATGATTTTTTCTAGTTTAGCATTGAAAGAAGAAGCCAAATTCTTCTTCAAGACAGATCATATTGGGCTAACCTATGTAAGATTGAAATAGGATGGCTTATGTAGGAGAAGTGCGTAAAAACCTGTAAGGAGAAGTTAAGATACTCCACAGTGGGCTTTGGAATGTATGTTAGGGCATGAAAATGTAATGAAAAAGCATAATTTTTTGTTCTCTAGCTCCTGATGGCTCTTAATCTACTTTTTGTTTCCATACTGGAAGACACTGTGAATATGGGAATTTTCTCTATGGCCCTACCTGATTGCAGAAATGTGGAGAATATGTTACAGGAATAATTTCTTTCGTTTTTGTGCATAATATTGTTTTTGCCATCACAAAGTAAGAATAATTCTGGTAATAGACTCTGGTTGCAACCTCTCTAAGTGTGAATATGATAAATATACCCTGTAAACATAATTTATCAAGAGTGTTTAGGAAATGGAGCTAAATTAATTTCAGAGTTTTGCAAGGTTTGAAATACTGTAACTTCTTAAATTTTTGGTTATTGAATTTTTAAGGCAAAATGTTTATATTTTGTCTCTCCTGTGTAGATAAAGTCTTCTCAACTTCATTTTTCTTTTATAATGGCATAATGTAATGCAAGTCATCAAAATGTTGCATACATCTTTTTATCTTTTGACTACTCAACACATTGATGAGATGAAAATATCTGTGCTGGAATAGAGATCATTACATTTATGAATTAATATGCAATCAAAACAGCATACCTCAAGTACTTTCTTCTTTTCAAGTGCAAAATGCTTTTTCATAAGTGATATAGAAGATTTCTGTCTTTGAAAATTACACAGACAAACAGACAGACACAGAGCTGTAGAAAAAAAAGGAGTTTATACTACTGAATACCTTATTTTCTGCCTCTGTCAATAACACACCTATTTTGACCAGTCAGTGGTACTGGAAGCTGCACATTTGCTGACAAAAGTGAACTCAACCTATGTACATGAATTTATACTTTAAATGAGAAACACTTTGTTTTAAGTGTTGTGTTCTCTCCTGTCTTCATTTAGCTACACTAACGTATTTCTCCATGTGAAACTGAATAATTAATTGTCCCAATGGTGCCATCAGGAAAGTGTTTTCAATTGCTGTTTCTGGAGACTCCACTGCTACTCAGCTCCCATGAATATGTCGATAAACATACATGGTTGACTAAAACAGAATATATTTCTTTTGCACAGTTCACAGTCTTTTTCAGAGAATATGAGAGATGTAGATATTTAAACTGCTGGTGTTCTTTGTGCAGTAACAGAGTCCTTAAGTCTGAACTGTTGCTTTTCTAGACTGTGATCAATACATTGAAAAAGGAAAATAACTACTGGTAGCCTTACTAAAACAAATTTGTACCTAAAAAGAACTCTAATAGTGTAAAGAAACATTTGCTGATCTTGGTAAAAAGCAGACATACAGGTGTTGTTTTATATTCCTTCCTTTTTTAAGCAGGAATTTCATTAGTGTTTCCTCAATTTTATTTGCTGCTTTTGCAGAATCATGCTTGATAACCTTTTCTGACAAAATATCTTATATATTTACTACAATTGACCTCCTTGTAAATTTATCAGGAGTACTTAGAGTTTATACAGGCATTTTTTCATGCTTATTCAACATGCAGTTTTGTATCTTTTTCACAGTAGTTTCAGACATTATACAGTATTTAGCACAGCTACAATCATGAGTAGTTTATCCTGTCTTTCCCTTGTCTTCTGAAGGTGCTAAAAGATATATAAGTGAATCTATCCATCTCTCACAAAGTCTTAAACTCCATCAGGAATTAATCTATATTCAGTCTGTTTTCTGTATCGAAATTAAGAATTCAGGGAAGTTACACCACACTGAATAGCAAGGCAATGCTATTGCTGTGGGATCCCACCTGTCTGCTCACCAATGAGATCTCTTCTGGGATCTGTCCATTACTATACATCTGACCCTATTTCATAGCGTGTTATTTTGGAGCTCAAAATTCTCTGGTCTTGGTTGTGCTGCTGAGATGGTGCAGGCAATGCTGCTGGTTCAGTAACAATGCTTCATTAGAACAATCACATCTTGTAACTTCCCTGTTATGTCTCCTGCATGCTCTCAGCACTGAAGGCCGGCAACTATGATTGCTCTTTGTTGTATGGAAGCAAAGCTGCTTCTCATCGCCATTATTATTTTGGTCCATGCATGCTTGGGAGACCAAACAGAAAGTGAATTTTTTACTTCTGTGTCTATTTTTGTGTCAACCCTGTGAGAGGTTTTCTGCTCTTCCAGAGTATACAGTACATCCACTGGCATTCCTCCATGAGCAGTTTTTGGTGGTGAGTTTTGAGAGACACACAGAGACACAGACATTTCTTTTTATATATTGCATCTATTGCATTCTGTTTAAGTATAAATTGACAGAGATTTTTCTGCTGAGTTAACAGTTGACTTTTTCAGGGAAAGCTGGAAGAGATTCCCCGTTCCACACCTAAGAAATTCACTAGCTGGGAACCAGGACCAGTCAAGACAAAAATCTGTGCAATTATTTTTAACAGGGCAGATGTTTATGGTGTAACTGACACAGCTATTGTAGATTCTTTCTTCAGAATAGCTACAAATACTTATTTATGAAGAATTTTATGTAACTAAATACAGAAAATAAATGACATTCATTTCATAACCTTATATTTATATTAATTATGTCTTACTTTTCTGTGTGTGATTGTCCCTTTCTATTTATGGTTCTAATCCATCTGCTAAAAGGCATCAAGTAATTTTTTTGTAAATGCATTTTGCTACTCTATGCACAATTTCTTCTTAAAGGTGTAATTTAGCCATTGTATATATTCTGTTGTACCCACCATTTTAGAAAAATCAGTTATGTTTA
Organism: Camarhynchus parvulus; assembly: GCF_901933205.1. Classification (NCBI taxonomy): domain Eukaryota; kingdom Metazoa; phylum Chordata; class Aves; order Passeriformes; family Thraupidae; genus Camarhynchus; species Camarhynchus parvulus. The sequence goes on from NC_044572.1 coordinate 59,227,515, forward strand.
TCTCACTGTGAGAGTCTTCTCTTAAATCAACACAAAGTTTTATTCTTCTCTTCACTATTCTCTAAATGCAAAATTATTGATTCAAACTCTTAGCTCACTATCTGACACAGACTTGCAACTCTTGCAAACTCCACAGAGACCATGATATAATCCACAATCTTCTGGTCACTTTCCATTTTGTGTTGAGAATTAAATTTTCCAACACTTGATCCTTGCATGGTCAAGGCAGAACTTTTTTATGCAGAAAGCTTGCCTAACCTAGGTCTCCTACAGTGTGGTATTGAAGCTTCATTCTGAATCCAAAAAGAATTACTATTTTTCAGAAAGAAAATTATGATTTTAAAAAACATCATTGGTGAGTTCAAAAGAGATAAGTCAGAATGGAAGTGTACAGTAGTATGTAAAGATGCAAGTTTTAAGGCTCAAAATAACACTACTAATTCAATATCAAGGTTTAGAGGATGACTTAAAAAGCAAATTCTTAAGGGATCAAACTCAATTGATGATATTTTTCATAAATCACATTCATAGGCACCCTGGAAATAAACTGCCTAGTGTTTGCATTAACTTCAATTGCATTGGAAGTGTCAGGCTCACCTGTTCCATTTTAGCAAGATTCCAACTGAGTTAAAGATTAGGGGCTGAATTAGTCTGTTTTGTGGTGGATTGAATGAATGGGTTGTTTGGGTTTTTGATTGCAACCTTTAGTTTTCCAAAATGAATCCACATTATTTATGTTTCAGAGATGCCTGTTTTCTGCTGTTTGAAAGTTAGCTGTCCTTACATGTACTGCAGAGAGCCTGCACCAGTAGAAATGAGAGACAATTTCTATTCTTCCAAATCTAAGACAATCCTCATAAATATTATAAAGGTAAAGCAGTGTGACGGTGTTCACAGGGGTTTTCAGGTGAGGGAAGGGACGAGAATGTTGATTCCATGTTCAGAAGGCTTGATTTATTATTTTATGATATACATTACACTAAAACTATACTAAGAAGAATAGAAGGAAAAGTTTCATCTCAGAAGGCTACCTAAGCTAAGAATAGAAAGGAATGAATAATAAACGTTTTGTGACTCAGACAGAGAGTCCCAGCTAACTGGGCTGTGATTGGCCATTAATTATAAACATCCAAGATGGGCCAATCACAGGTGCACCTGTTGCATTCCATAGCAGCAGATAACCATTGTTTACATTTTGTTCCTGAAGCCTCTCAGCTTCTCAGGAAGAAAAATCCTAAGAAAGGATTTTTAATGAAAAGATGTCTGCAACAAAACAGTGTTCAGGACAAAGTACATCTCCAAATAATTTTTAATTTCTTGTTGATTAAACAACCACCAAAACAAAATAACAATGTGAATATTAAAATAATGATGTTATTTTGTTCTACCATTACTTCTTGTCTGAGTCAGTATTTCTACACATGAAGGTTAGATAGTCTTCAAGATGTTAAGGTGCTCTCAGCTTCATTCGCTCCTAAAAACTCAAACATTTTCTACTGACTATGAATAGGGCAGTATTGTTCTCATGCTATGAAAAATGAAACACAATAAATATTACCTAAGAGAAGGAGGGAGAAATTTCCCCAGAATAGAAGGCAACAAATTGTCAGCTCTATTTGGACAAGAACTTTAATTTTCAACTAAGCAATCCCATGCACTAGGAAAAGAAAATCTTTTCAATTTGGAGGACTTTGACAAATATTAATATATCACAGTTGCAATGGGATTCATTTGTGCTGTGGAATCTAAGAGGTCAGTACATCTGTAAAGACTTATAGTACTTAAGAGATGATCGTACAAGACATATGGTTTAATCATGATGTATTTAAGCCTTTTTTATCTGCTTAAGAATTCAATGTTTTTCTTTCTCTAATTTAAGAAACCATTTGTGATTCCTCTCAACAACCAAAAAAGTATTAATACAGCAGCCAGAGGGTATTAAAATGGACTGAGAAAAGTCAAAAATTATGTAACTATAATTGATTACAACAATGATTAAAATATGCATAAAATTATTTGAGTGTTATTCGTTATAGGCTTGATATCACACTATTAATTTTTATATATGGGTGAATATCGTATAGAATCTCATTTATAGCCTGGTAAATCCTCAGAGGAAGATAATGAAAATGTAGAAGGATTCTGTGATTTATATCTCAGCATTAATATGTTTATGTCACTAAAGCTATCTTCTAAGAGCAGTTTATTTTTCTAAAACCGTGTCCTCCCAACAATGATCATAACCATTGCTTTATTTTTAGAATGCTAACACACACTGCATGAACCATGGTGGAAAAAGCCTGCCAAGGCTTTAGGTGTCTGTTTGTTACCATTGCCCAACTTGCCCTTCATCATTTTTAGAGTGCATGGGCTTCCTCATGTCACTGATGGCCACTGTTTGGTAAAGAGATGTAGAAATCACAAGCTGTAAAATTATTCCTTGTGCTAAAATTATGGGGAGCTTTCCACCTAGAAGTATCTAATCCAAAGAGATTGTAGCCTTTTCAAACTGCACTTATTGAAGGTGGCCTGCTTGTGCTGTGACTTGGAATTGAATGCTCAAATCTGTAAGTGCAGGTCAGGTGTGCAGGCAGCCACACGAAACAGGCTGTTGAAAAAGGTGCATGGCTACAGCAGCACCACATGGAAATATGACCCACTCCTGTAAACTCAGCCACCAAATATCACCTTTCAGGAATGATTGTCTATTTTGTATTTTCCTTAGTCTTATTATTTAACAAATACTTGTATGTCATCTATCTAGCAGTAGAACAGACTATATAGAGCACACATAGGACATGAAATATATTCCTTTTATCACCCAAAGAAGGGTTAATATTAAAGGTCATTAGAAAAAAAAAATCCTAAAATTAAAAGTTATTAAACAGTCCTGCTCATAGATTATCTGATTATGGACTAGGAAAAAATACAAGTTAAAAGTTAATTCAAGAGTATTAACTTGCACAGTCTTAAACATAGGGTTTAGTCCTTAATAATAATCAAGCTTACAAAGAAAATCAAGGGAAAAAAGATATAATCTTAGTGCAGAACACCCATATGTTAATTCATAGTGTAGACAGGAAGATGCAGTTTAATTTTACCTTGTTCAGGCAGTTCCTATCAAGTACACCAGGATTTACTTTTATCTGTTAACAGAATGATCTTTCATACTATTCACTGACATATGTTGAAATAATTTTCTAAAGGAAGAGAAGATTAGCTTAATACATATAGAAGTTTTAAATCTGTGATGTACATAGGACTAGGCTTCTGAAATCTATAGTTTAAGTTCTGAGCATAACCATGCCCAGTAGTGTATTTCTAGCACTATGATGCATCTCAAAAAAAGATCAAAGGCAAGAAGATGGGGGGCATTTTATAGCAGGAATCTAGTGGCAGCAAAGACTACATGAGAGAATAATTTGATAATCTATTAATCAGAAATTTTAGAACACAGTATATGCTTCAGCTGGGTACCTAATCAAAGAGGAACTCTGCCAATTCCTGAACTTTGTGGTTTTGGCTTGATCTGGAAGACCTAAGAATTTGATTTGGCAAAGATTTGGTTGTAGATGGAGGCTGTTCTAGCTAGCATTCTATTGGTTGTCCTTGAAGAAGCACAGTGAGCTTGTAAGATAAGATGTGAGATTCTAGCCATTGGTATCTCACATAGCATTAAAAGGACTGAAGGACAGCAATAACCTTATTTGTTTCCCAAAATACCTGTTGTATTCAGTGAGAGCACCATTCTACCTTCCTTTCTTAAATAAGTAAATATTTATTCTAGGTGAAAGGTGCACTTACCATGAGGGATAAAATTTGCCCTTGTGATAATATGGAATACCTTATAATTTATGCTCTGAATGAATGCAATTGTCTACTCAAAAAGATTCTGCAGAATTTCCTTTGCAGATACCTTCCACATGTGGTTATGGTATAACCTCATGTGATACTGCCAGTGCTCCAAGTCTGCTATGAATGGATTTGGACAGGCAAAGGATTTGGATCTAATACTTAGGCTCTCTTAGCCCGCAGCATCAGACAAATGGACTCAGAACTGGAAAAAAAAGAAATTGTATTCTTATTTGTGCAAAACTTTAAATAGTACACCAATGTTTCCTTAGGAAAATCGTATTTTGTCAAGCTTAAGTTTTCCTTCATGAGTTTTATATTGACAAGTTGCTTTGCAAGTGGTTTTATTGTAATCCTGCTTTTTAATTACATTACATGTTGGTACTAAGCAGCCATTTTTTTGAATCTAAAAAGCCCTGGTCATTTTATGTTCAGACTATCAGCAGCCAGACGCTGTTTACTTTTAGTGACTGCAGCATGTTTATGTGTGTCTACCTCAACAATTAGAAACAAATCGCCCAGAAAGGATGTAGTCTTAGCATCTAAGTAAATAATGGAGATGGATAAATGAAAATTACTAAATCAAGATGAAATACATTTCTAAAGCTGTGTCAGCTGTGCTTTCAGACCCAAGGAAAACAAAATTGATCACCTGGTCACAGTCCAAGGTCAAAGGTCTGAAACAGAGACTGCTGACACTTAGGTAATTGACATGTTTAAAACAATAGGATAAGAGAAGTTTTCATCTAAAAGGGAAAAGAAGCAAGGAATATATGTATACACAGCAGTGTGGCCTTCAGAAATATGTAAAGACTTTTTACCTCTTTTATTTTCTTCTTCTGAAATAATTAGAGATGGAAATCCATCTGAAATCAACTCAGTCCTTTCACCGATTCATGAATTTCCAGGTCTCAAAACAGATGTCAAATTATGTTCTGTACTCCAGTAAAGAAGGGAAAAATCAGCTTTAAAATTTAATTTTTTTTCCCTCTGTTTATCTTCTTATTCTTAATGTGTTAGAAGCCTCATGTTCTCAAGACTGCTTATAAATAAATAATTTTAAAATGTTTGTAAAATAATAACAATAAAGTAATCTATACAATGATGTTTCATCCCATGAAATGAAAAAAATTGCAGAAAATGTACTCCATGGAATTTTGGGGGTTTTGGTACTTCATAAATGGGTAAGACAACTCTATTAGAGGGAATATTAGTGGCATCACAGTAAGATTTACAGGGGGATGACTTGCATGAAGGATGTCATGCAAAGCCACAGAGATAGGGTTTTCCAAGGATTGTCACACTGGATGTATTATTTTCTTTAGCATGGGGTCTATTTGATATGAATTTAACACAGTAAAAGTTAACATTGTGTTGGTACTGTAGCAAAATAGGCAAAATATGCCCCACTCCCAGAAAAAAAGGGAGTATGAGATAAACAATCTTTTTTCAAGATTAACTAAGAATTATACATCCAACTCAAATTTTGATTATAGCCTGCACAGATAACAGTACAAATTCCAGATGAAATACTGTTAGAAATGAGGCTGTCAGCAGCCTAAACTATCAATTGATCCTTTTACTCAGCCAAAGGGATATCATTATAATTATTAATTATTTCATTTTTACTTGTACCTTAGCCCAGATAAAGCAAAATTACTGCCTTTTCAGAAACTGTTACTTTTCAATCTAAGATGATTACTGCATCACCTCCAGTCAGAATAAAACATCTCTGTGTGTATCAAGATTCATCACCCAGCTGAGCTCAAATTCACTGTTTGCTCTGAAATTGTGGTCTCCTAGATGACAGTAAAATTTGTGAAGTCCCATCTCCAGGTTGCCCTGACATTTATTAAATATTTTAGCCAGAAAGAAACATTAAGAAGGCCTACAGACTAGGAAGACAATTGAAAAACCTCTAAGAAAGGAAATATCTTATTAATTCATTAAGTCAAACTGCTTGTATCTACACTTGTATGACTAGAATTATGGTTCATTAACTTCATTTCTTTATATGAGTTAATTAGCTCAGAGGAGGCCAGAAATTAATTACCAGCTTATATAGTTTGTGCAGAATGGCATTCTGTTTATTTAGTTTCTCCTATTAACTTTTAATCTCTTCAAACAATAAAAGAGGTAATTAGTATTTTATAAACAAAAATGAATGCAGCAAAGGCAAATAATTTGCCAAATAGTGAGGCTCCTGTGTGGAACCTGATAGTTGTGTGGTTCAAGTTACAGACCTTTTCAATGTTAAGTATAAGCAAAAGGAGATTGAAAATATAGGTAGTCTTCAGGCAGGGCCATGCAATCCATCATGAAAGAAGAGCTACCTACTAATACCTCACAGAGCAGAAAAACGAGCCTTAAAAAGTTTCCAGCTGTTTGAAAATAATTGCCCATGTATTCAGCTACAGTAACAGTTGTAGCCAGCTTTACTAAGGTATGGGAACAGAGCAGAAAAGAGTGGGAAAACAAAAAGAAACTGCTTTCATTTTGGTAAAAGAAAGACACAGCAGAGCATTTGAATGAACATGTAGGCACATAAATGGTTATACTATCATGCATACTATACAATTGTAATACAAACAAGATCGAAAGTCACCACTGCCAAGTGTTTAACTAAGGTTTCTGCACAAACTATACTATGTATTAAATCTGTTCAGCAATTTATAAGATTAAACCTTGCATTTTGAGGACATGTTTGAACTTTTCTTCATTTTTTTCCCTCTCCAGAGACTGCATACATGATATTCTTTGTGACTTTTGGTAATTTTAATAAGTACATGCTGTATCTACAGAGATACATCACAGAGTAGATATTCATCATCATCTTTTTGGTGTACATGACAAAATAAATGTAAATATATGTCAAGCATGCTACTTAGGAAATATTTCAGGAAATTCTTGATGAGTGTTTAAGATTTTATTAGCACTGTTTATTCACTTCCCTACATCTGCAAAACCAGGTGCCTTTGTCCAACTCTACAAAACCCAGAGAGAGCCATAAAAAGCCTCTTTAAAAATCCTAAAGCCACCATGAACTTAAAGTCTGCAATCTTGAGCCATTCATGCACTAAAATCACATTGTGTGTCTTATTGAAGAGTGAGCCTAAGCCCTTCCCACTGGTATCCATTTAAAGTTCCAGCTATATATTTCATACTGCGAGAACTGAGAACTGCTAATATTTCTGGGCACAAGAAAGTGTTATAATCCTACCCTTTCTTATCCTTGGGCTCTGTGCAATTTGTGGAAGCAAAACCATAAAATATTGCGGGGTGGATTGTTTTGCCTGTATAAGGCTTCTTGGAGAGTGGGTTGAGTCTCAAAATAAATTGATTGCAAGACACTGGCTAGATTTGTTAGGCAGAGAGTAATTTTTATTATATGGTTCTATAATTCATCATTTACCTATAAAATTAACAGTCACTCCATACAGCACTGCTTTTGGATAAAGAAGAAAAAGTACAATGAGTATATTAACTACTTACCAGCAAGGCTTAATTGCTTTTTTTAAAAAATTAAATAATGTGATATGGCCAAAATAATTAGAGATGCAAATCCGTCTGAAATCAACTGAATCCTTTCACTGATGCCTGAATTTCCAGGTCGCATAACAAAATAATATATGTATTATAATAATGTAATATAATTTAATGTAATATAATGTAATGTAATGTATAATGTAATATAATATAATATAATGTAATATAATATAATGTAATATAATGTAATGTAATATAATATAATGTAATATAATGTAATGTGATATAATGCAATGTAATATAACGATATAATATATAATATAATATAATATAATATAATATAATATAATATAATATAATATAATATATAATAATGTATTCATAAATGACTTTCAGTACAGTTTTTAAATGGTGGGCATTTGAACAAGAATCCCCTGTCTAGTGGTGTTTCATTTGTGTCATAAAACCAACATAAGAAAACCTTGTTGGGGTTGCTCAAATCCAAAACAGCACAGGTCTACCTCAGGCATAGTGGGTAAGTTAGACTCAGCTAAGAATCGGAAGACAACAGAAAAACCTAAATGACTGCAAAGAGACAAGAAATGCACTGAAATCCTACACTTCAGAACTCTTTCCAACTTCATCTAACCTAAAAAATTGGTTAGATGAAGTTGGAAAGAAAAAAACCTTTCTCATAGTTGGTTTTATTATGAGGTCACCACATGATATAAACAAAAAAACATTTGGAATAAATCAAAGAAACCTTCTGCTAGAAGTAAGAAAACCCCTTGCCTTACATGACAGAAAGATAATATCCAATAACTTTTATTCTTGTATAACTCTAAGAATAAAAGCCACAATAATTAATGCCATTTCCAAGGCTGTGGCAACAAAGGATGAAAAGGTAACTTTCTCCAGCGTGCTAGAGACTTTGAAAAGTAAAGGAATTTGAAAGGATTTCAAGGCATTCAATGAGACCTGAAGCTGATTGTATCAATGCTTCATCAATGAAACACAATATTCCCTGCTATCTCTTCAGTGTACACAAAGGTCTTCATTGGAATTGTTTAAATCATCACGATTAATTTTGGACTCTGACAAAGAATAGAATTTTCCTTTCTCTCTCTGTCTTGTATTTTATTATTCTTTTGTCTTAAAATCCTCTTGATGTGAAACAGCTGCCATCTTCAACCTGATTAACAGATAGACATGGGTTCTTTATTGCCAGCATTAGCTTTACAGCACAAATCACATGGCTTCAAAAGGCTGGGGAAACGATCAAACTGCTCATGACTATTACAAATGGGTTCAAGAAATTCTCCATTCCTGACTAGTGCTGCCTTTGCATGTGGTTTTTCCCAGATAATTCCTGAATATGCAGACATGCTGTGTCAAGTTGATTCCTACAACACTGACAACAAACAAAACTAAAACTCCCACTAAGCACAGTTCCACAGTTCTGGACAACTTAACATGATATATATGCTTTTTTTTTTTTTGTAATTTGCCCCTGTTATTTCAACCTAGAGACATGAGTAACATTTGCATATATAGACGTGAGAAGAAGGAAAGTGGTAACTTTTGAAATTTGCAATTAATTTTTATTTTAATGGTAGAATTATATTATCCTTTCGGAGAAATAGAAATAAATAAATCTGATGTAGCAGCTCAGGAACTTTAATGTATTTGTACAAATATCCCTGATGCATTCAAAATGAGAATTTTTCAAGTTCTTTTGTTGTCAGTTCAACATATTCTCTATTTTCATCTTTATTTACAATTTATATTTCCCCTACACTGCTCATTAAATCATTTTAGAAAGAATTTTATGTATTCCCAGGCTAGCCTGAAAAGAATATGTGCAATTTCTTATGATTTGTAGGATATAGGAAAATTCTCACCCCTTCCACAAACTCATGTCCTTCTGTGATTCATCTTCTTTCTCTCACTGTCTACTAAAGAGAATTCTCCCAGTGTCCTCACCCCCCACAGATACCCTACTCAATACTTAACCTGCACTTTGCTTAGTAATCTCTGACTACTGCTTCAAGTACCATTTAATCTATGGCATCATCTACTGCACTTCAAGAACCCCAAATACCCTCCTTCTCTAGAGACCCACATGGCTAAATATTTAACATCATTTTCTCATCTGAAAATGATTATTTCCTCTGACAGGTTCTATCTCTAAATACTCCCACCAGATACTCTTTCATTACTTCACCCCTTTTTGGTACCTACTAGCTTTACAGATCTAAATGGTTCTTGCCACACCTGGTCTCCTCAGACCTTCACTTCCTCATTCTTCCATAAAGTTTTCACAAAAGATAATCTTGAACAATGGACCATCTTCCACTTAATGCTAGTTGAATTTAGGTGAACAGCTTGCTTATTTTAGTTTGGATATTTTTTTTCTTTAGGTATTTGCTGAAGCTTGGATTTCCCTTTCTCTTTGCTTTTTTCCCTACATTTATCAAGTTATTTTGTAACTTACACCAAGTTTCTCATTGATAACAGATATCAGCATCTTCTCTCTGATCCTAGTGGTCCTTTTTCCCTGTTTCCTTTTCTTCTGCCACACCCTGTTTGACCCCTGCCTTTCACTTCATCCTCTTCAGGTAATTCTTGCTGAAGCAAAGAATGTCTTTTCTTTGTCAAGACTGCTGCATTTCAAATATTATCCTCAACTGGGAGCCTCTTCTGTTCATCTAGAATTGTTTCAAAGTCAACCACAAGCTCTTCTTTGGAAATCAAATTGCTTTGCTCTAGGAGGTGCCAAATGACAGCTTCCCTCACGTGTGACACTGACTTGCAATTTACTCTGCTGAACTACTTGAGAAGAAAACATGACAAGCCAGTGATAAATGTCTACATAGTATGGATATGGAAAGCCACTTCAGTAATTTCTCATTTGTATATATATACAATGCTCCTTTTGTGTTCTTCATCAGTCTTTGAATTCAATGCTATACCTATGACCCATTATGTCCCATCTCCTCCGGTGTACCCACAGTTCCCTTTTTTCTTTTACTAACTAGTTTCTTTATGATTCTTACTCATCCCTTTCAAACTTGCAGATTGATACTTTGCTGCTGCTTCTGCACTAATAGTCTGCAACTGTCTAGCCAACATCCTCAGACTCACTGACTCCGTTCCTTTTTTAAATGCAGCAGTAACCCAATCTTTAATCAGCACACTGCAGCCTGGTTCTGCCTGCTTTTTGCTTACAATTTCTTAACCTTTACGCCCCTCCTAACCTTCTGTTCCTATCATTTTTCACTGCAACCTTCTATAACTTTGTCCATTTTGGTAAATCTTTAGTAGGGTATTTGTATGAATAATGAGATATAAAATTACAGTGTGCTCCACTAAGCATGACATAGGTCATCTTTCCTGCTTCCATGAAACCTGGTTGCACATTTTGGGCATTTCTGTGACCAGAAGCCTTCTCATCTTGATGCATATGAAGTTAACCTTTGTCGTTCCTGCATTCATTTTTTGACATGTCGTCCCAGCTCTGGCAACTTTGAGAAAATAAATGAATATATAATGTTAGATATGAGACTTTAATTTTCACAGGCAGCCTAATGAACTATTTTCAAAGAGCAGGATTTGCTCCCAAAATCTAACCTGCAAAACTTTTTTCTCCTTCCTCTTTGCCAAATTCTTGCTATGATGAGTTATTTTAACATGGTCTTTTCTTACAAGTACTACTTGTGTAGTCTCAATGAAAAGCATGTTTTCTGGGGCTATCAAACCCTTGCTAGATAGCAGCAGAAAAATTTGTTGCAACTTTTATAAAATCCTTTCACCATCTTTCCCCGGCAAGAATGTTTCGGCAATTAATTTAAACAAAGCCATATTTCCAGTGGCTTTTTCCCTTCTGTTTTAAATCCCTCCTAAAAATTTCCTCACCATAAATCCACAAACTAAATGAAAAGACATTAATCCAGCCCACCCCTCCTCCTCCCTACATCCAACCATCTCATTAAAGTTTTTGTCTCCTCTTTCTTATGACTGCATACCAGCATCCATGTGAAGCTCATATAGCCATGGTGGTGCACATTGTGGCACCATTGTGGAGGAGAGGAAATGATCATTTTTCCTCCTCGTGCATTCTTACTATTGACCAAGGTTATTCTCTTTATCATGTGCAGATTTTATTGAGTGATGCCAAGTGAGATGAATAGAAGCAAATAATGACAGTGCTGCAGTGATGAAATGAGAGACAGAGGTCGTCTAGGTTTTATACTGAACAAATTGAGTCACATCCACTTCTCATCCATTATTTAGGGGTGATTGGGCAGGCTTGGCTTCTATAGATTTGATAATCATTCAGATGTCCATATTAAATATGTAACATAAATTTCTCATTTGGCTGTCGATGACTTGTCACCACAAAACAACAATGCATAAAAAGGGCTTTAATGTATGGATTCTCAGAAATATTTGACATAAATAAATATGTAAAAGGCAGATAATAAAATCTGTTTCTGTCTGCCTGCCAGCTAGCCTTCATGTCAGACTGGACAGCCCCATCTAATACTGTGATTTTATGCAGCTGTATCCTATGAATATTGGCCTGCACACTAGAGATTAAAGCACAGCAGATGTTTCTCTGCAGGCTAACAAATATATCACCCCTGATAACGAATGACAAATGTTGTTCCATATTGTGTCAGACAAAACCAGGGCTCTTGTAAAACAAGTGTTACAGCTGGAATAGGATATTTTAACACAGTTACCTAAGGAGTAGACAAACAGACAGCACCCTGCTCAAAAGGTAGCAGAATCCTAACCTGCAGACATGCAGGCATAGCAGCTATCAAGTACTGGAGTTCAGGAAAAGAGGGAAAAAAACCTTCTAACAATAATATGAAATAGTCAAGGCTTTCTCTGTACTATCATTAGATTTTTGCTTGTGATCTTGTCATGGATCATTTGTAGCTACCCACCACTATTCCTCAGTCATAGTGATGTAAGAGCATGATTTGGTGTGGAAAAAGGGAATATGATGTTAGGAGACACAGAGAAAGTCATCCTGTTATAGTCCCAATGATGAGTTTATTCGGTTTATTATCCTGCAAACTCATGCTATCCCAGTGGCTTCCAAGAGGCTGAAAGATGGATGTAAGGAGAGGAGGAAGGACAAAAATAGCCTGTGTATATGAAATATTGCACTAGGCAAATTAGTGTACTGCATTGTTATTTATTACAGTTTTATTTGGGTCATTTTTCCCCCTTGTGAATATTAGCAATGTGTTAATGTCTGGTCAGCAGCACTCCTTAGCAGCATGTCTTGGCAACATGGAGGTAATAGTAAGTTCTCCCTCTTTCCTATTTGTGTATTTGGTATCCTTTATCTTGTCCCTGGCAAAAATAAATCCTATAACCTTCACTGGAGACGAGGTGCTTGAAAAGTCAGCAGGTAAGGAAGATAGGATCATATTCTGATGCTCAGAATATTTGGAACTTTCAGCTGCTGTACCTTTTGAATGTATGCCAGTGGCTTTTTTTTCCTTAGCTGTGGAGTTGCTCTTTGTCCACTGAATCGAGTACTAAAATAAATACAGTTTTACTGCCAGCACAGACAACGGAGGAAAAAGGCAATACAGCAACATGGCAACTTTCAATCACTTCCTGACTTGTTAATGAACTTTTTTTTCTCTTTTCTAACTGAGACTTTGCTTTTGAGCTACGGTGTTTTCCCCAAGCCATTTTATACAATGAGATGGTAACAGTTGTTTGTTTGATAAAGCACGTACTATTTAGAACACAGATGTTTGATTATTATTTATTTCTCTCTGAAGCCTGCTAATTCAGTCCCAAATGATCTTTTTTTTTCTTTTTGCTTAAATTTAATTTGGAATGTATGTTGTTGGTAAGTGACAGATAGTTTAATTATTAATAGGATCCCGCAATGCGATGCACCATAGTTTTAAAGTCATCTGGGGCCAAAACAACACTACTTCCTTCCTTCCTTATGCTTCTGGGATTCCTTGAAGAATGCAAAGGTAATTACAAAACTCATGACAAATCTGCATGTATTATGTCCTTTCCTCAACATTTGTGCTTGCCTATGGTTTTACAAAGTGCCGCTCTTACTATGAAAAGGTAATGAATCAGGAGAGACTTCTGCTATGGTTGCTTCCTTGGGAGAATGGACTATCTGGGGAGCAAGGGGAGGGGGAGAGCAGAGGAAAAAAGAAAAGGAAGGAGGGGGTTGGGATGCTGAATGCTGGTGCTGCAGTACATTATACTGAGACAAAGGTGGGTGCACTCAGCCCCTATAAAGGAGTGTGACTCCATGGGATCTGGCCACTGACACAGGGAATAATTAGTAACATGATCAAAATATGAACATGGAAACAGGATTGAAGAAATATATCGGGGAAAAAAAGTCTGAGGTACAAACTACTCAAATAACTGACAATTTCTCCGTGCTTGGCATGTAGTAATCTCCTAGAGAGGTTTTTTTACTATGGTGATGAATTACACTTTCCAAGATATTAAATGTCTTCCCTTCATAAGTTTGTGGCACTGAGAATATTTCATATTTCTGTGGAAGTTGTATATCAATACAAATTGGGAGTGGGGGGTTGTGTTTGCACAGATTCTGCTTCAGGTGTATAATATGCTGCTAATATTGGAAAGCTGCAGAACTACTCACAATGTAGCTTAAACTTAGATATGGGCCTAAACCTGGGTTATGTCCTTGGACATTGGAATAGAGGATTATTCCAGATCCTAAACTGATCTATTCTTCCCAAAGCTTTCAAAAGAAGGAACATGGTTACACAGAGACTACCTTTCCAACTACAGATAGGACTATAAAAGATGTGAATTTAATATTGAAACAGGTATGGAAATTAAATAAATGAAAGGCCTTACAGGACACAAAATGGTGGGCATCACTTGACTGATCTGAGATTTTAGGTTTAATAGGCTACAAATATTAAGGCCAGCAGCTGGGAAGCGAAAGGTGCAAGTTTCTTGGTGGAAATCTAGCAACATAACCCAGATTAGATCATAGCTAAGAGGGCTGTCTTTAATCAGCAAATATGGTACAAAACCTACTCAACAGACAGGATGTTTTAACTGGTAAAATGAAAACAAGCTTTTATATATTTTACTCATGTAATTGAGACTACTGCTAACGTGTAAAATCCATTCCTGCAGAGAAGCAGCAATAGAATGCTACCAACAGTTTAATTTTTAAATATTGCATCCCACCAAACAGGTTAGCCATTCCACACTATTACTGATTTTCCACTGAAACCTCTGACAAAACAGCATTAAACAAATTGTGCAATGATCAAAGAAGAAAACAGAAATTCAGGGAAAGCTTTTTACATTCTTCCTTTTCTTGCACATGAGACTATTAAACTCAGACAAATGTCACCCAAACTATATTAATAAAATTGTAACTATCTCAAAAATAATATCTAACCTGATTTTTAAATGGAAGTTGCTAATTTTGATGAGCAGGCATCCTTTGGAATTTTACTCAAGATAAACAAAAACATGCCTCCTAAAGACAGCACTTCTGACAGCCTGAGTGCTTCATGAATCACTTTGGAAAAGTAGGGTTTACAATTCTCAATACCATAGGTATTTTTGAGTATTTCTCTTGACAGTCACTATTCCTTTAGAACAAAATGACTGGAAAACAATAGCCATATACTCATCAGTGAGGTTGGCACATTATGGCAGAAAGTAAACCTGACATAATATGAAGCCTATTTATCAAGGTCTTGAATATTTACTTATTTATTTTTCAATACAAGCAAGCCATTGCATTAAAAAAAAGAGACAGATACATAGGAGAATATAGTAGGTTATCACTGTTATGTACTTCGATGCTTTCTAAATAATGATAAAAAACACAACCCAAAATATTATGGAAAATTTTATTGGAGAAAGGTGCCAAAACATGGTATCAAGTAAAACACAAGGTGAGCTATAGACCAATGTACATATATGGCTGAATGAAAGTAACCAATGTAACTCTTAACTTAAAAATTAATACTGATTTAAGCTTTCTATTTTAGATAAGAAATAATAATGCCCTAATTATTAAATAATAATGCCTCTTTAACTATAAGAGCCCTAATTCATAACTGGGAAATGGCGGGGGGGACCAAAGAGGAAAGTAAAAATCTACAAGAAAAACAAAAACTCACAAAACTTAAACAAGCAAAAATTAATCAGATTATCTTTAAATCTCATAATGAATGTTTCCAAATCTCATTTTACTGTATTATTCCCTGAGATTCTACTTTGAAACTTCATTTTTTTTTATTGTGGGAGCAAATGAACTCAAAAATCAGATCTAAACAAAACAAAACTATTGAGTTGATTCCTGGGTGAAATCATAGTTTTCAAAATGTAATGAAGAGATGAGACTTCTTTCTAAGACACTTGTCTCTTTTTTGCATTTTGCCATTCTTCTACAGAACTTCTCCAGTCTGTATTTCTTGAGAACTAGCCCAGGAGGAGAACAACACCCCAAACCAATAAACAAAAAGAATTGGAAAGCTGGCTACACCTCCTACCAAGAAGCAGTCCAAATTCTCCTTTCTGATCATTAGTACGAATTCCCTTGATTGCTCTGGGGCTTTGACCCCCTTTTCTCACAAAGAGCTGTTTCACAGCAGTGGAAAGAGTAGCAGTCTGTCCATCCAACGCTTTGGCAAAGGGCACCAGAAGTCACTCCTCCCACCACAAGGCCCTTTTCTCTCCAGAATGATTCTGCTTCCAGGCTCCTACCTGGGATTGCTCTCTTCCTGCTCAGTACAGAATCAGCAGAAAGGCAGGTACATTACTGTCAGTCCCCAGGAATGTGACTCTCCCAGATGGTTTGACTGCATTTGTAGGGCTTCTTTGCAGTGAAGCAATTTTCTGACTTTCTGCCTTGCATGTACTATTCAGCTGAAAGGGTTTCCAAAGACAAAAAGATGGGGCCAGATTTTTTCCTAATATACAGTAAAGGCTGTCCCATGTCCCTGAATTTAGTAAAAAGTCACAGCATATTTTCTGCCATGTGAGAGATGAATAATTGTGATTACTGCTGAAAACCACATTAAACCTTAGGGAAGTCTATGTAGAAAATAGAGGAAAGTGGCTGAGCTTCATTTTGGAATATTTACTTGTGCCCAAAGGCTGCAATTGGAATGATGAGGCTTGGAAATTTATAATTCCTAATGGAGACTTCAGATGTTCTTTTTTATCTCAAAAGCTGCTTCAACATAATGATACCTGTAAGACAACCCTTCCCCCTCACTCCCAAGTTTCATCTATAACTTCTATGAACACAGAGCTTTATCCTCTAGCTATAATTAACTCAGATGCTTGGACACCTGGTAGGAGCTCTTCACTGCAGTGACAAAATATATATATGGTTAAAAAAAAAATCTTTGTTGAGAATGCCTTTTTTCCTCATAAGAAGACAAAACAGGACTAGTGGGAAAGAAGAGCCACTCAGCAGCAATTACATTAGATTCTCTGAAATGGAAACAATTAGCAATCAAGCACATGCCAAAAGGAAGTTATACAGGCATTTTTTACTTTAAAAATAAAGAAAAAAAGTGGTAATGATAAATATGCTTCTGTGTTGTCTCTGAAAAGTGCTTATTTTTCATAATAATCGCATTTTTGAGAGAAATAGCAGTGACTGTTATGCATTCAGGATTAAGATCATTACATACAGCCCTTTGTAGCTTCTGATTAAGTGACATGATTTCCCTTTTAACAGGAGACACCATTCTCTGAATTCCTTTGGGCTGACAGTAAAATCCACACGTAATAGGTTTAAAAGATATTCCTTATGAGTTTCTATAAGTAGGAAAATTCATAAAGATCCTTCTGATCTAACATCAGAAAAACTGTCATTGGGGTCCCATATTTCTACACACAAGATTTTGAATAGACCAATGACATGTGGCCCATTTTTTTGAAAGTCCAACATGTCTGGATACACAGAATTTACCATGAATTGATCTCCTGACCCTAGGCACAACTTCTGGATGTGCTGGACATACCATGATCAAGATGTTGAGATAATCTCCATATTCACATTGACCACTGGTCTAGAACTTGCTGCCAGTGACTCAACAACTGCTAAAATTAGGGTGTTGAATGTCCATAAACCAATAAAGTTGCCAAAAATTCTCTCTTTTTTTTTTTTTTTACCTAGATAGAATTCATATTGGGAAATAAGGCAGCTTGAGGAAATCCTGACTTTGGTAACTGTAGTCAGGAGGAAGCATAATGATGCAGAAGTGCTTTCCTTTCTCAAAACCATGTGTATTTTACATGTTTGTAGCACCCAGCCCTCTCTAATTAGGTGGTTTTGGGTTGAACAGGCCACTGAGGAAATGCTACTGATTGCTGTAGCAACAGAAATTTTCTAAGTAGACATCCACCACCTTGGATAGACACCTTATCCCAGGCACAGACTCATTCTCAGTGGACATTGAGCCATTCACCTCAATAATGATGACTTTGAGGTGATTGTTGGCAATATAATTGTCAGAGGAATTATACTATTACAGAACATGTCTTAGCCCGAAATTATCTGATAACTGGAGGATGTTCTTCTGAGACAGGTTCAAGTCAAGTCATTGCCGGCTATTTTGTGTTTTTAGACTTGTCCTGTAGAAAGATAACGAAAATGAAAGCAGAAGGGTGTAAAACCTAAGTACACAGGGGCATCAATGCCCTCATTGCAGAGAAATGCATGGATTCTAAGGGGCTGAACATGATGATGAAAACCATATTAGGGAAAGAGTGCAATCAAATCAACTTTTTATTCCTCTTAGAGATCAAATTACTATAGAGAGACTATGAAACAGCATCTGAGATAGGACTTGTTTTTGCCTATGAAGGAGGGAATAACCTCCTACTGCTTAAAATTAATAAATATGAATGTCAACTAGTAAACAATAAACAGCTAAAAAAAAACAACAACAAAAAATACCCCAAACAACCCTTACCATCATATCACTTCCTCCAGCTGGAAAGAAATCAATACAAACACTCCTCTTTTGTCATACTGTCTAAATGTAATTGATGTACAGTAAACAAAACTGAATTTAACCAAAGATGAGAAAAAAACAAATTCACCCACAAACTCTGGAAATTTGTTTGGAGCTCATATTCAACCTTTTATGTTCTGCTGCTTAGCATCCCTCTCCTCCTACCCCAACCAATTAAGACGAGCTCTATATTTCTCCCCTCCTTTTTCGGTCAAAGAATCTTGGCACAACCAGCACAAACAAACTTTGCTAACAGCTTTAAACTTGGAAGGGCCGCTTTTTAAATATTTGCCGCTACATAATTGAAACAGCTGTTTTAATGAGATACCTACTGTCATCATTTTACCCTGGCTGAGCTGGGTGACAACAAAGCAGTAATAACGAATTCAATAATAATTAACTCGGGTCATCTGCTCATCTGTCATGGCTCATCAGCTTTAGGGAGAAAAATCCCAGTGAACTTCTCTCTTTTGTGAGCTTTCCAAAACTCTGCAATAAAATGCTTAGAGAGGACTCTAGGTAGCCCTTCAAAAGTTCTAAGCAAACTGGTAAGTAGGTTAATTAAATTTTATGCATGTTTAAATGCTAATGATTACATTCCTAACATTACAGTGTAATCTGTTATGGAATGATGTCATGCAAGCAGTGGTTTTTAGTGCCTAACACATTTCCATCCTGATGTGGAGTAGCTCTGGATCATTTGTTGGAGGGCAGGAAGTTGACAGTGGTGTTTCAGAGCCAGGTTTTACATTTAGATCCTCTCCCTCTCTGTTGAATGTTAAGCAGGGGAGTTACAGAAAGCCACTGATTTTATGCCTACTGCCACATCACAGAGGGTGATCCAACATACCCACGGCGAGTTTTCTTTAGCTGCACAATAAATAAATAAATATAATAGCAATTCTGGGGAAAGCAGTAAGGATGGCATTACTCCCAAATTACTCTCTCCCCAAAAGAAAAAAAAATAAATTTGCGACTCGCTCTGAGGTAGGTTCTTTTTGTGATTTTTTTTCTTTTCTTTTTTCATGGAGATGAAATATTTTTTCAGATATTAAAAAGTATTCTTTTAAGAGAAATCAAAGGCATTGGTGTATGTGGTTTGGGGTTTTTTTGTAAAATTATTTTGAGCGTAAAAATGAATATTTTCGAACATGGATTTTTTTTCTTGAGGTAACAAAGCTGGTTCCTGCTTCTACAGCAGATTTTTTTTTCCTTTAATTTACATCAGCTTATGAATTCTTATTTTAATAAATCTATGGGATAGCTGCTGCAAGCTTCTGAACTCATTTTGCCTTTTTGCTTTCAGTGAAACTTGACCATGCATAAAATTTAGGAGGTAGGTATTCGTTGGTTTATTGATAATCCCTACCTGTATACTGGAAATTTTAAAAATAATTTTAAAAATTTAAAAATCCAGCTTCAAAAATTTCAAGTGACACTTGCATATTTTTGTCCTGTCAGTAATACTATGACCAGCTCCATTTTGAGAAAGGATTGTGCTGTACACTGATTTTAAAAGCAGCAGTAACAAATATCAGGTAAAACATCTGAATTTTTCCAACATGCTGACTGAAATCTCAGAATGACTTTCAGTGATGCAATGTGACATTAAAGGTGAATTAACCTTAGAGGATCATCATTATTAGAGGATCACCACCACATATGTCACGTAATTAGACATCTAAGATTTCCAAAATCTCTGAATTTGTGAGAAAGAGTGTCCTATTCTCATCTCACTTTCTGGGCTTTTTGTCAAAATCTGATGAAGTTAATTTTTTTCTCCTGAAAACAAAATGTATTGACTACTCAAGAATAATGATGTAAAATACATTATTTAGTTACAAGATGAAAATTATTCCTAGATATAATTATTAAATAAAATGAGCAAGTTATTTACTTCTGAATAACAGAAGATAAACCTTCTAGAGGAAGAAGATGGTTTGGCAAAAAGCTAGGAAATGCTAAATAAATGTAGGAGAAAATGAATTTTGAAATTTGCCAATATGAATGCTTTGTTTTGTATTTTGCAATTAAGAAACAGGGTTATATTTGTAGTACTCAGCTAAAGGACATAAATAGACTTAAATCACTGTATTGCAGTGGCAGATGTGATGCATATTTCAAAAAAAATGCTTTGAAAATTGATTTGATGACTTCATAGACAGGTACATTCTGTACAGTGTAAATAAAAAATTTGCTATGGGCAAGAGACAGTAAATGTTATGGTGTGTAAGGACTAACAGTATATATTTTAAAATCAAATAATTTAATTTTCAAATACTGATTACAAAAAGCACTTTGAAAAACTGCAGCACAAAACTAATTAAATAAATATAAGCTTTACTCTAGAAGTGTTTTGTTGGGTATTTTATGCAAAATATTAACATAAAATATTATTTTCCATTTTCCTCCTATTTATACAGTTGGTCATGGCACCCCAGAAGCATTGAAGAGAAAGAAAAATGTTTTCTTCCTGTAATTTAAGATTATATATTGAATATATAGTAGATTTTGACTCCTGGATGGCACCCATGGGATCAAATTTTGCCATTTTCAAACCCATTTTGAAAAATTTGTTTTTAGGTAGATTAAACTACTTTGAACAAAGTAAAATCTGTTGAAAAATTATCATTAGTTTGATACATTTTGTGAGAATTTACCAGTTTCAATGAAAACCCCAGTGTAAAAAAAGTCTGTCTGCGGTGGAAAGATGGTGTTAGTGGCCAAAAGCACACACCAGAAATTACATGCAATAAGCCTGTCCTGCTCAACGTCTCCTGTTATGAACAAGTCATGTCAGTAATTAAATGTTTGTGGGCTGGAAGAAAAGTTCTTTGAGTACCATATCCATTGAGGACTCGTGGGTCCAGTATTTATTGTAAATCTAACTCATCCACCACAGAGCTCACGCTGGTTATCAGATGTCCTAGCTGTAGCATATTTTCTCTTCTCCCCAAGCTAATTCACAGTTAAACATAGGGGGTTTCAATTTCAGGTTTCTCCGAAGCAGATGCTGGGGTTTTCAATTTGTTTGTTTCTTTGTTTTATATTGAATATTTACAAATTGATGCACAGCTGACTGTTATTCAGGTGGATGGCTATAATCACATAAGGAGGGAGCAAAAATTCAGGAAGAGAAACACATAACCTCTGAGACCCTCTTGCTTCTGGAAACATGTTTACAGTTCAATACAGGTGCAATACACTTTAATAACTGGGAATCAACCTATCCAAGTATTGACAGAGAACAAATTACTTTGTCCCGCTTCTGCAGTAGCTGCTCAGGAGGTGGGCTTTGCTTTGGGGGAGACACTCTGCTTTAGGTGGTTTCAGGCAAAATGAGGAACTTGAAGTTCTCCTGACTGAGAGGTGAGTGTGGGTCAGAAGCTGGAGGAGAGCTCTTCCTGTGGGACATTGGCAAGTGGCAAATGCGATGTGTGGAGCCTGACTGACGTCTAAGTTCCACAGGAAACTGAAACTCAAGACAACGCCAACCCAACTGAAATAAAGAAGTGGCAAAAGCTCTGCTTCAAGTCTGTAAATGGTTTATATCGAGCAAAATCAGTGTATTTCAGACTTTTGCTGACATTTTTCAACCAAAGGTACTGTTTGCACTCTTTGTTTTGTTTGCCATAGCTTGTACTTTTACTGTGGTATGCCAGAGACAAGAGATTAAATGATTCCTAGATATACTAGTGCAGTATCCTCTTATTTTTAGCCCCTCATGTGTGGATGCCACATGAGCAAACAGATCCTGTGTCTCAGGACTAAAAACTGGAAACCACAACTAACTCTCTTCTCCCTTCTCTTTGTCAGTCCCTTTCCTTCTGTGTAAACAAATTCAACAGTCCTTGTTCATCCCTGATTCATGGGAGTTCATTGCCAGAGTCCTCATCCAACATAATGGTTTATGGTGTTGCAGGTTACCTGGGGGAGGGTTTGTAAGCTCTCTTTAGCCTAACCTTCTTTCTGGAGTATTCCCACAAAAATGACATATAGGAAACTCTCATGTGGATAGTTGAATCAAGAAAAAAGAGTCACAGTTTTACATAAATACATTTTTGAGAATAATTTTGCCACAAAAATGTCTCTGATACAAAATGTACTCTTGAATGGAATTTTCAGAAGAAAAAAAATAAACATCCTTGCCACTTCTCAATAATATTTTTTTTCTTAGTCTAAAATATTGGTGTTATGCCTAATTTATGAAAAAAACCCCACATATCTAGGTGAATTTTGTAAAGGAATTTTCACACTTATGGCACTGTGGTGAAGAAGCAATTCCACATATGTGAACACTATGGTATTTATAACCTGTGAATTGCATTGTAAAGATTATTTCTAGTTTCATTAGTATTATAAAATTAACTCAAAAATCTATATACAAGAAGTTTAAATCAACAAATATTTGATAAAAAATTAAGTTCTAATCAGATAAAGTGTTTATAATAATGATTACCATGAGGATCCTTGTTCTTGTTTTGCATGTATTTTATTACTGTTTTTGATTACATGATTTTGTGTGACACTGTGCTCTGAGAAGGATCTCTATGCAGCAAGAGAGAAGAAAAGTTGTTAGTACTCTTCCAGAAGACATGTCTGTATATTGATGAATCAAGCACTACAACAGCTACAACACTTGCATAACAGACAAGTACACTTAAAATTCACACTAGGGAAAAAATTTGTTTTTCTAAATATGAAGTAGGAGTTTACAACTGGATACAATATTCCACAGGTGTTCTAAAGGAAAGAGCCGTGTGTAATGATTTCAGTACTACTGTGGAGGTAGTGCACATCTTCCCTTCTTGTAACTAAATGACAACTACAGAATATTTAAATAGGCTAGGGAAACTATAAACAAACAAACAAAAAAAAAAAGATTTTTACTGTAGTTACAGTGGTGTAATTTCCTATGCGTCCAAACTTAAAGCATTTCTCACATGAAAGCTCAGATAGTGCCCAAATTAAATAGATCCTGTTTTGCATGGCTTTTCCATTGTTCCCATGAAAATGCTGAAGGCAGCTTACATTTAAACAACTCAGAGCATGAGAAAAACACTACAGAAATACCTCATTAATGTTCAATACTGATTAACTTCTTGAGAGCTTACAATTTCCCTTGTTATTCCGAAGGGTGCAGGTTTGATCTCAATAAGTCTAGTGGAAGAAATCAATCTGTTTCTTACTGCGTTTGATAATTTCTAAATCCCAAAAATTTTGGACCTATTTCCAGATATCTAAGAGGAATTTTGACAAAGCTTGAACTATTTTTACTCTGATGAAGGAAGAACTTTCCATGTCACAAAAGCTCACTGTTATTTTCAAACAGTTTTTTCTACACTTCAGAAACTGTAGGGGTGTTTCTTTGAGAACAGATTTCCTTCTGTTCTTCTGTACAGATGCAGGTGGACAACATGCCCAGTGTGGCATCTACACCTCATGCAGAAGCCAAGAGCCACTGGCGCTGTAAAGTGCTATAAGCCCATGAAGGCCACATTCCTCAGCCTTATCTCACCATCACAGCCTCTGGCTCTTACTAAAGGTTTCTTTTATGACTTCTTTTATGATCTCTAGAGACTGAAAAGAAAATTCTTTCCAATATTCATACATATTCTATGTATAAAGAATAAAATTCAAAGCACTGAAGTCAATGTGAAACTTTGCTGTTCCATCAAAAACAATGCCTGTTTCTAGGTCTGGGTGGGCAAAGCGTGGAAGTATTTTCAAGTGCCAGATAAAATTTCCCTTTCCCTTATATACTGAATGCATAAACAATGAAAATCTTTCCTATTAAAGTGAAGAAAGTATAGTTATGTAACACAAGTTTTCCAGTTCTCAGGATTTTATACTCCAAAATTTATTTAATTTACAAAACAAGAAATCCTGTTTCTATCAAGTTGGGTGAGACAGTCTCAACCTTGGAAATTGACTCTGCAATATTTTAAATATCAAAATTTTTCCATTTATTTTTACATCTTATTTTTCTAATGTTACATAGATTTTGTTATTTTGTCACATCTGTTTCACTGTGAGGAACACCATGAATACTGTTATTTTTTAATTGAAAATCATAAGGACAGATGACACACAATGCTGAGAAAAGACCCTTTTTTTTCCTTTGACTAAAAGAACTTTTTATTCAGATTGTAAGAACAGAATTTAATACTTGATATCTTTTAAGATATACAGCTTGCTGTATTTATTATCTAATTCAAGTTCTGAGTTTTAGAATGCCATTTACTATGTTAATAGGAGTCTACTATTTGCAATGGTAGAAATAAATAGTATTTGTTGATATATGTAGCTATAAATCATATTTCCTGTACTCATTAAGCATAATAAAAAATGTTTAATATTGTGGATCTGGAAAGGGAGTTGTTTCTTGATATTTGTGGTGTAGATATAAGGGGGCAGTGCAACAGTGGTCACAAGGGTTCTTGGGTGAAGGAAGAGATGAGAACTTTGACTCCATGATCAGAAGGCTTGATTTATTATTTTATGATATATATATATTACATTATCACTATACTAAAAAGAAAAAGAAGAAAAGGTTTCTAGAAGCTTGCTAAGCTAAGAATAGAAAAGAAAGAATGATAACAAAGGAGCTGGCTCTGACAGAGAGCGAGAGCCAGCTCTGCTGTGACTGGTCACTGAAATAAAACATCTACGCTAGACTAATCACAAATCCACCTGTTGCATTCCACAGCAGCAAACAATCATTGTTTACATTTGGTTGCTGAAACTTCTCAGCTTCAGCAGGAAAAATCCTAAAAAGGATTTTTCATAAAAGAAATGTCTGCAACAGGGGCAGAGGGAAAGAAACAAAGAGAAGGAAGGTTCTTGAAAGGTTCTTCACCTTTTAACACTGACCATAGCTGAAAAAATAAGGCGTTCACTCCCCCCACTGGGGAAGCCTTCTGTTGTCAGTGTACTATATCACCAGTTGTTCCAGGTTCATACGTAGCTCTGTGTAAATAGAATAATCCAAGGAGAAAGAAAAGTGCTTTCTGTGAGAGTTAATGAGTCAAAACTCTGCCTAAGTTGAACAATCTTACTAATAAGATCCCCCTTTTGATCCCCTCCCACATCTGGTAAGCAACAACAAAATTAGGTTCACTTCTAAAATTTATTTAATACAATTTGACAATCCATTCCTGTTCAGCCACTGCATTTATGCCACTGATTAATTTCAATGAGACTTGATGCACTAAAAGTAGCCTTTTCATGCTATATATTTTACATTGTTGAGGTCTGGCAGACAGATTTCATTGGAAAGATACTTAGAAGCTGAAAATAGCCAAGGGATCTTGCTGTCTGGAACTAGATACATGAGACAGGTGAGTCAAGAGTCAAGACTTTATGCAAAAATAGGCCCATCAATGGCTGAAGATGCTCATTTAAAAAAAAAACAAAACCAACCAAACAAAAACCAAAACAACAGAAGCAATAGAATACACGACTGCTTGGTTGTATAGTCTGAACTAGGATCATGCAGATCTGGGTACCAAAAGTATGAGCTGAAGTTAACCACAAAAAAATTCTGCTTTCTTTCTAGGAAATTCCATGCAATTTCCATAGAATTTTAAAGAATAGAATATATTTTATAAAATATAAACATTATATAACAATATATAACATTTATATATAACAATGTATAGCAGTATATAACAACAATATATATAACAATATATAACATTTACTCCAAGAGTAAATGTTAGTAAAATTCAGGCTGCAGGACTGGCACAAATACCTGAAAAGGTGCAGAAAGACTGCATATACTAAATAAATAAATAAATAAATAAATACATTTATGTACATATAAACCTACTTACCTGTCCATGATGCATTAATTTCTTGCAAACTTGTATGTTGGACTGGAAATGCTTTTAAGCTTAACATTAAAAGCATTTTTGAGATGCTCTATTTCAAGTGTTACACAGCTGAACATCTGGACTCAAATAATATTGACTATTGATTTTAGCTGGCTAATCTGCTGAATCTGTTTGGAATGCTAAAATTTAGCACATCTATAAATTCTTTTCTTTCTTTCTATTCATTAATAGAAAGAGACAAATAAATATGCAATGTTCAGTATGTTCCTCCATGTACTCTCTATTATAATTATTAAACCTGACCACAAACATTGTATTTTCGATCTTTTAGCATAAAAGATGCATGCCAGTTTTGAAAGTGAAGCTGGAAATTTTAGGTTGTGAGCAGATAGAAGTAAGGGCTGTCTAAGCAAGGACTTTGAGTTTTATCTAATTGAATAGATAAGATCCTTTTATCAATGGGACAAGTGTCATGGACTGGGCACAGTTTGGGATAAGCCATTTGAAGGAGAGGATGATATTTGTGTAAGTAGGAAGCCAAGGAGAAAAAAAATGATGAATCAGAGATGTGACCTAGAAGCTTGCTAGATGAATAAAATGAGCAGGAAAGATATGGTATAATGTACTAAATGGAATAACTTAAAGGAAATTAAAAAGGGCTGTTTGGGGCAAGCGGACTACATGGGGATAAAGGGCACGAATCCTGAGATTGATTGTAAATATAAAAAGGGTGGGAAACCATTGAGAGACATACAATATGTGGAAAGAACAGGTCAGAAGGGTAAGACAAAAGGGATCACACTTCATGGACAGGTGAGAGAATCTGTACCCACACCTCATTACCAAATCCACAGGAAAACAAAGAAAAAGCTCTCTGAGTCACATCATGCCACTACACACATTCTCAAGAAACCAATCCTGCACAAGTGCTAATCCAAACAAATAATCAGATACTGAGAAATTCTTACTAATGGCTGAAACTTAGATGCAATTAGTGTAGAAATTCTATCCTGCTGAAGACCAGTGTTTTGTTATAGTAGTACAAGAGAAAATGGTTTTGATTCTGTTTACAGTTGTAATTTTACATATAATCTGCTTGAAATGATATGAAGATTTCAAGGTTTGCTTTTCAAAAAAGTAAAACTCATAAATAATGTCTCTCTGTGCAAATATAATTCAGCTTCCTTGCATGTGTTGAGAACTTGCTTTTTCTTCTGGACCTTTGCCTTCTGAATCAGGCGGAATGTGACGGAAAAGGCTGCCTTCTCACTTTTGGTATTTCTGGATGAGAAGACCAGCTCGTATGAGTAAACTGAGTACTACCAAGTAGTGCTGCTCTACTTTCCACATGATGCAAGCCATGTCCTTTGGAGTACATATTCAGAGAAGACATTAAAGGTATTGTCCTCTCCAGAGAGCAGCTTGAAATGGTGAATAATTGGACTTTTAAATACATCATGGACAAGAGATACTCTGTGTCCTGTAGTCTGAGTGCTCACTCTTACAACCCAAATCACTAGTCTTTGCTATTTTAACCTTTTCTGCATGTCAAATATTAGTCACAGTGGGAGTAAGGTAGACTCAAGTCATCTGAGTCATTTTTGCCTGATGGAAGAGAATCTGTGTTCCACAGCACAGTAATCAAGCACCTAAATTTATATGATTTTTTTTTTTAATTTTAGAAGCCCTGAGTCATAACTGATAACATAAAAATTAACTGAAAGCAAAACAGTAAAGGAAAAAAGGGAGAACTTTAACTAACAGACTGTTAGCAGATGTATTTTGATGCAGGAATTTCTCTTTAGTTTTTCTTCAGCTCTTCAACAGATTTTTTTTCTTTGTAGGTTATAAACTTTTGGAAGCTTATAGAGGCTTGAATGAATTCTAAACAGGAAGGCATAACTCATACAAGGACAGAAATTCTGCTTATGTTCTGTGCTTGTTTTACCACCTGATCTTTCTAGTGCATGTCTCAGAACCACTTGACAATAAATTAAATTACTTTTGTTTTTCATTGATTAACCTTATCTTTAAAAGTGCAAATAAACTATTACTTTGAGTGAGACAGTACAAATTAGGTTGACCAAACTTTAGGCTGGCACCTGGAAGCTACAGAAACCAGACTGAAAAGGCCCAAGTTACTTTAAAAAAAAATCTTCTTTTATCTATCTATCTATCTATCTATCTATCTATCTATCTATCTATCTATCTATCTATCTATCTATCTATCTATCTATCTATCTATCTATATCTATTCAATGTTTTCCTTTTTAGGTTATGAGTTACATGCTTATTAAAAATAATTCAGAAACACTGATCCTGATTGAATTCAGATGCAAACAGATGTATCTGGGTGATAGAAGTGGGGACAAGGTTCCTAGGAGGATGACTGGCTCATCACATACACCTGCAGCAATGCAGTTTGGATGGCCTTACCTTGAGTGCAGCTGGAACTGGAAATGGTATGAGCTTCTTTAGTTACATCAGAAGTAGTTACTCCCAAAAACTCACCTCCTTTTCAAACCAGGACAAGGAGACTAAGGTGGAATCACTAAAACGCATGG
Source organism: Camarhynchus parvulus (assembly GCF_901933205.1). NCBI lineage: Eukaryota > Metazoa > Chordata > Aves > Passeriformes > Thraupidae > Camarhynchus > Camarhynchus parvulus. The sequence continues at coordinate 59,256,288 of NC_044572.1, forward strand.
CAAAACCTGAGAGTTCCTCTCTGCTGGGGGATGGGTGGTACATCTGCTTTTAGGCCTCCCACATCTCTTGTGGCAGAGTTCAAGAGAAAGAACTACAATTTGCAATAGACATTGACCAAGTTTGGGACTACTCTGTAAGTTGGACATATCCATAGGACTGGATGAGATGCATCCAGGAGTCCTGAGGTGGCCTCCCAATGTCTTTGTAAAGACATTCTTCATAATGTAAATTCTCCATCTTTACAGAGAGGTGGTGGCTTTAAGTAGAGATAAGACAAATATTACATCCACCTTTAAGGCAGAAAGAAAAAACCAGGGAATGGCAGGCCATAAAGTCTTAGTCCTGGAAAGACTGTGGAGGAAGCCCTCATGATAGCTGTGTTCAGGCGCCTGAAGGACAAGGAAGAATGAGGAACAGTCAACATTTTTTATTACGGACAAATAGTAGTTGACCAACCTGGTTTTCCTCTCTGATTCAATCTGTGGGTGGGGAGAGGAAAGCAGTAGTTGTATGTCTTGAATTTAGCAAGGCTTTTGACATGTCCTTCTAGCTGAAATGGGAAGGGGATGGAAAACTGGCTGAGCCATCAGAATCAAAAGGTATTTACCAATAATGCAGACTATAGTTAGTGTCTGGGTGGTGTTCTTCAGGCTCAGTACTAGGACTGATGCTGCTTAATGCCTTCACTTGTGACATGGTCAACAGGACAGAGCACACCCTCAGAAACTGTGTAAAAGGTTTCAGATCAAAGAAAGTGGTCCTGGAGGACAGGAGTGCCTCCATGACACATTGTGACAAGAAGGAAGAATGAAGCTCTGTGAACTTCATTGAGTTCAAAAATGAGAAAGTCCTGCACCTGAGACAGATTCTCTCTAGACAACACGCTGTTCTGGGTGCAGGCTGGCTAGGAAATATCTTTGCAGAAAATGATGGGAAGGTCCTGACTAGCAAACTGAACATGCTTTCTTTTCTCAAGGCAGGGAAGAGATCCATAACATACTGGGATGCATTATCAAAAAAATGGTTAGCAACTCAAAGGAATTGTAAGGAAGGGAAAACCATTTAGACAAAAGCAAAAAAATTTACACTTTGATAGGTGTTAGACAGTGGCATAGGTTACCCTAGGAAGTTTTGAAAGTGTCATCTTCAAGATATTTAACTTTTGATTATATGGGGCCATGGCAAATAAGATATAACTTGGAAGTTAGCCCTGATTTGAGCAGGAGAGTGGACTGAATATCTTCAGAAATGGTGTAGTTCTGGTTCTCAGTCTAAGTCATGGAATCAGCAAATCACAGCATGGGTAAGGTTTGAAGGGACCATTGGAAGCTGACTAGAACCATTTCCCTGCTTGAGCAGGGTCCTCTAGAGCACATTACTCAGGAAAGTGTCCAAACAACTTTTGATTATCTTCAGTAATGGGGACCCCACAATCTCCCTGGGCAGCCTGTTCCAGTGCTCAGTCACTCACACAATAAAGTTGTTCTTCCTCATAATTAAGTGGAACTGGCTGTGCATCAGTTTCTGCCCATTACCTCTTGTCCTATTGCTCGGCACCACTGAGAAGAGCCTGGATCCATCTTTGGTACCCTTCCTTCAGATACTGGTAGACATGGATGAGGTCCCCTCTCAGTTGTCTTTTCTTAAGGCTGAACAGGCTCAGCTCGCTCAGCCTGTCCTCATAAAAGAGATGCTCCAGTCCCTTGATTATCTTCATAGCCCTCTGACAGACTCGCTCCAGGAGTTCATTCGGTGCACCTCGAGAAGTTGCATGTGTGAGGGTTTAAAGCAACCCAAAGTAAAAAACACCATTTTCAAACCAGCTTGTGATTTTGTGTTCCCAAAGTAGACTATATTTTGCATCAACCTACCTGCCTGGAGAGCAGCTAGTATACATCCAATATAGCTCCATCCAGCTAGCTCCATCCAGTATAGCTCCAGAACTAGAAAAATATAGCCACACTGATGCACAGCTGTACCAGAGTTAAGTAGCCCTGAATAGGAAGATTGCACTTTAATTCAACCTGAGTTCTATCTTAACACAGGGAAAATGCCTCTGGGATTTCAGATCATGTCTTTACCATGGTGCCGCACTATGTATGCAGTGTCACTGTTACAGGGAGACCACACCACACAACTATAGAACCTTCTAGTGGCTATGACAGATGAAAGTATGTTTTCCTGATTTCATCCAGGAAAAGAAATATGTAGGGGAGCTGAAATTCAATGTTTCCTATTTTTCCAGAAAAGCTCTATTGATTTAGTGGATAAAGCAATGGAATACTATGTCCTAAACTTACAGGAGAAATATGCACATGCTTGATTTCTTTTCCAGTAGGAAAGTCATATAGGATGAATTGCAATATTTATTTCAAGCCCACCAACAGCAAAATCAGGACTGAAGCTGTAGGTAATAAATTTGCGGTAATTCCTGGGAGCATATATCTGAGAATTAAAAGCAGAGATAGTGGTTTAACTGGAAGATGTCTGGATAAAACTATCATATTTTTCAAGAAATTTCAGCTTTCAATTTTTCCTAGTATAACAGAAAATAAAGATAACTCTAAACTTTAAAATGTGTCTCAATGTACTTAAAACAACTGGGTTACTATATATATTGTAAAATAATGTGAAATATTTACAAGGAATATCAAATGCTATTGCCAATAATATAGCTAATAACCACAACAAGAGAGAAAATGGTCTTCTGGTGTGTGAAGCTTTCTCAAATTTCTGTATTTTGTCATAGCCACACAGGATAAGTTCAATTCTCAAAAATAGGGCATAAGAAAAGAATCAGCTTCAGGTAATAGCCAACTTAAGTATTTTTTCCAATAATGTTGAAAGGTTTCACTTTAATTTTGGCCATTTTCAAGTAAATTTTAATGGAATTTACATGTAAAAATGAGTAATTTATATTTTCAAAATTACAGAAGGAAACTATACTAATAATTTCAAAGCCATCCTTCTAACAATAATCCATGTATATATTTGTTTACTTAATTTTATTTTATTTTATTTAAATTATATCAAGCCTTTACAGGAGGAAGTTTTGTATTTGAAGGATGAATACTTTTCAACACCACTATCAAGGTACTCTGATTTTTTGAGGAAAAAAAATCTGCTTTTTTTCTGTTGGTAGCAGTAGAGCCAGTGAAGAGAGGAGGGAGAACAGGGGGCTAAGGTGTCTGTCATTTTTGCCTTCTATGGGGGATTTTAATCTTTGAATAACATTGGGCATCAGCTGTAACATATATGAATTAATCACCTTATTCATATAACTGTTTAGTTTTATTATATCTCTAAAGGAAATTAAATGAATTTGACCTGTTTCAACATTTACAGCTGTGTTCTTGAAGAAATTTTATTGTGAGTTTTAAAGATCAAAAAGGCTGTCTTTTGTTTTGGGTATTTGGTTTGTTCTATTTGAAGACAGAGACACAAGCAAATTCATCTGAAGGAAAGTTTTAAATTTGCCATTCTTTTATGAGTTCTGCAAACATTTTTTATATACTTGCATTTTTTCAGCAAGAGATGACAAGTTAGGTTTGGAAAGTAAACTCCTTTTTTATGCTATTATTTCCAAAACCAAAAAGGGAAATGCAGTTGCATTTTCTTTCTCTGTTTTGATGATAGTCTAGTGCAAAAGAAATTTGGAATTAGAATCTCTGGCGTGACCAGCTCCATACACAAATTAATAAAGAGAACAAAGAAGATATCAACTAATCTCACTTCTTTGCCTAGCATGCCATCATTGCTGAGATGATCCTCTTTGTACTTATAATAAAACAGATAGTCAAATGCAAATTCCTTAAAGGAAAATGAAACCTTTTCCATATTCTTACCTACTGCTGTTAGCATTTTCTTAGCTTTCCTCCTTTCAGAACGGTCCGTGCTAAACTATCAGAAAATGAGTAAAGACAATGCCTAAATTTCATGCATACTTGCATAGACCAAGGACATTATCATTGTGGTACAGAATGGGATTGGAAAAATATGCAGGCCTTGGAAATGGATTAAATGCACATACATTTTGTAATGAGTGACTGTAATGAAAGTCAAATGAATTATAATAAAATATAGAGTTTTAAAAAAGAAAGCTACTCAATGCATAATGTTGCTAAGAAAACATTTAACAGTTTTTCACTGCACGCTATTGTCAAAGTAAATAACTACCAAAGACAAACTTACAAAGTGGTTTTAACTCTAATGTGATGCAGAAAGTCAGCCATTTAATTTGTTAATTAGTATTATGCCAGAAACTATCTATTCAATATGAAGCAAATATGTTTACAATCTTATCTGCCATCTGTTTAATAGATGGGAGAATACTTAGAGCTGGGATTCTCAAAGAGGGCTGTTGAAATTTTGCTCTACAATTAGTGGAGCAGATTTTTTAATTCTAAAGGAGTTTTTCATGCTCAGGGAGCACCTCTATGAAGGAAAATACATTACAATGCTGCTGTTCAAGATTAGTGATTGCTTATAGCTGCTTCTGGCAGATGCTTCCAAAATGCAGAAATACATATATATTTTAAGATATATATTAAAAAAAAAAAAGGAAAAGGGAAAAAATGCATTATTAGATCCAGAAGATTAAAGTAGGTTTTGTGAGGAGATTTCTATGACCAATTTTCATGGCAACACAATGTATGGGTCTGAGTACTTTCAGCACTCTTCATATCTTTCTGTAATCAGCAATTTTGCAAGCTTTCTTACAAGGAAGCCCACAATTATGCAGTACACTAGCCATTAAAGGGAATCCTCAAGGTGCTTTTTAAACTGCATATTAAGAACGGGTATTAAATCATGATTCGGGAGGTGAATGAAAATAAAAGCCTAGATAAGAGAGCATTCTTCCTAGGATTACATCTTTTTTTGTCTTGTTTTAATATATTTTAATTTTGAGAAATGCTATATTATTGCTCAATTCTGACTAATATTATAGTTATAATATATTAGAAGATAAATTTAGCCCAGACAGAAAGGTTTTTATTTTCTGAAAATTAAAAATATTTTCATGTTTAGTTTTTAAAGATCAAAAATAAGAGTTTAGAGAAATATTAACATTAACTTTTAAACATAGGTTTTGTAGCTTTTATAATTTTAACTTTAATGTTTATGATTTGACCAGACTGCCTTTTTAGATGTAATGCACTTTACTGAGTATGAATGAAGCATCTATTTGACACCAAAAGTGAGAGACATGCTTTTAATGTAATGCTAAACTTATCATGATTCAAGGATTTTTATATCTCACAGCAACCTTGAAACCAGGCAAATTTTCCAAACACGTGTGAGAAAAATGTAAATGATTTTCATAATGAAGCTGAAAATTTTTACATTTCTTAGGATTTTTCAAAATGACTATTTTTAAGTGCATAATATTTATATTGTAAGCAAAAAATAGTTGCAGCAGCACAAATAAAATATGATGCTAACAATGTAGTAAAACAAAACCATTAAAATTTTCAGAGCAGAGATGTGCTCCTTACCAGGATGGAGAATGTTTTCAAAAAGCCTTCTTGAAAATTTTTTCTACTTTATTTTCAATAGACTTGATTTTGCTAACTTTCTCTACCTACCTACTGAAAGTGACAGACTTTCTGTGCAGGATTTATTTACACTCCCTTGTGTACATCTTAGTTTCTGGAAACATTTGTGAGATTTAACACAGACAGGTGGCAACAGGTGAGATGGTGCCACAAAGAATCGTGAGGATTTTGTTGGGTTGCTGTCTTCTGTAGGACAGCAACATGTTTGAGGTTTGAGCCATGAATCTCAGCTTTGCACACCCCACTGTTCCTCCTTACTGAAGAAGCACCGTGTAGAAATCTCTTTCTGTCAAATGGAAATATTTCTCCTCTTCATTTTCAGGCAGCAGGTAAGAGCATTTCCCTTAAAACTGATCTCTCCCTCACTTCCCCTGCCCCCTGAGACAGTAACAATTAATTGTGGAGAAATTTGCAGCAGACCATCAGTTTCAAAAGGACATTCTGATTTTTAAAGCAATTATCAGTTTTTACATTGCTGTTGCACATAATTGTACATTGTATGACCTCTTAAGCTGCATATCCTGAAGCAGCTTGGAGAAGGGGGAGAAGGAAAGCTTTTCTGAGCTCTGGGACCCCTCTATGTAAACAACATCCTTTGTAGCATGCCCAGCTTACTCTCTTGACATTTTTTTTTGTGATACCCCTATGTGACAAGAGAAGAATTGGGTGGGGAGAGCCAGCCAGTTTAGTGTAACAGGATTTTGACTCTAGTGCTTCCACAGAGATGAATGTTTAACCCCAAGAATATCTGCAGCTGCTAAATATATGTATTTATAGAAAATGAAACAACAGCAACTGGTTAGGTCAGGAACTCAGCATCTGTGATTTGGCTGCAAAGACTTTAATATGCACACTCCATCCATTCTACCTCTCCTCCTTTTCCCTTCTTCCCCCAAAATTAATTGCATTTCTAGCTAACAAGGTTTAGTTACAGAGGCACCTGACTCCTTCAAACCTTTTGGACACAATACAAAAGTCCAGTAGTAGACATTACAGGATTAAATCCATTGTAACATTCTAAAAATCAATTCATCTGTTCCTAATAGTGTTTCAATAGTATCCTAGTAACCTTTTCTGTGAAGCTTCATATGGTCTGTATTTGCAAACACTATTAAAAAAGGCCTTCTTGCTTTCAGAAAAAAAAAAAGCTAAATCTCTTCACTGAGCTGCTGGAGAGGTGCAGACTCCAATGTGGGCAAGTGTATTTGCCAACATGCCATATGGGAGCCATGGTTGGGACTTTTTTTTTTCTAGAATAATTAAATGTTGATGGCAGAGTTCAAATGGATCATTAAAATTCAAAAGTGTAAGAAACAGATTTTTTCTTATGTTGCTGAACGCTCCAGAGGGCTGAATAGCTAGCAGAAGTGAAGCAGGCTGCAGCAGTGATCAGCGTGTGCTGTGATGGTACTAATTTGATCATAATATAGTCATCTCTGAAGATTACAGCTATTCAATTAAATATTCTAATTAACCTGAAGTATTAGGCAAATGATACTAATTACAAATATTCTCCTGAGATTCACAGCAATGAAAATCCCACTTGCAACTGATACTTCTAGCCAATGTTTCGTAACACAATGTCCTATATCATAGGCTTTCAGAATATTAAAATGCAGTTAATTTGCCTAAACCTCATTTGTTTAATGGCATTAGCATTTTGTTTGAAATTGTAATAAACGTACATCCCGCTTTCAAGTAAAATTTAAAATGAGTGTACTCTTGGGGTAACTTAAGATTCCTGTTTACAGACCTAGCACTTTATTCAGTAAGCGGAACAGTTTGAGCTTAACTTTCAGCCATTAAACATATTGAAATTGTTTAAAAATGCTAATAATTTGTCTTTTCAAATAAGAAAAAAAAAGGATATTTTGCAGTAAAATTTCATGATGTTACCCATGTGACCAGTTTCCTACTGTGAGGGCCCCAATGCTTGAACTTGCCTTGTAGTTTTTTAGTAGAATGTTTGTCTTTTGTAGATTGTTGGTTTCTGTTTGCTTTTTTAACTCCCTCTCCAGACAAAGCCACAGGGACCTTATTTTTTCATTTGCTGCCTTTCTTTCTATACTCCCTTTCACACTGGATGTGGACTCCAGGTTGGGGGTGCTGTGGCTTTTGGGGGCTCTGATTCCTGCATGGTGCCCCTTTCTCAAGTCATTTTGCAGGGACAGCCCAGCTACTTTACCTATTACTGCACTGAGAACATAACCTGGTTGTCTGTTTGAATTAGGTAGAATGTTACTTGGAAAATAGAGCAAAAGGTAGATTTCTTGGCTACAAAAAAACACACACAAAACCTCCGAAAAATCCCAAACAAACAGACAACAAAAACAAAACAGCAAAAAAAAACCCACTCGGGGCTCCTGACCCCCTTCTGTGGTGAGTTTTGTTTGTTTGTTTGTTTGTTTGTTTGTTTGTTTTGTCATGGCATGAATGGGGAAGACAGGCATTACCCACCAGCATAAGTGGCTACTTAAAAAATAATCAGTTTGTAGCAGTTATAGAAACAGAATAGACAGCAGGTTTCAAGTGCTTTTTATGAGCCTCTTTTGTGCCCATCACCTTGTTAGAAGGCTAAAGGAATGGGAATGTTTCTGGCTTTCCACATATTGCCTGTTGATATGCATATTGCCTTTCAAGTAAAGAGATCACAAAAAAAAATGCTTCCTAGTTTCAGTGTTACATGATATTATGATATTATTAATGACTGTTGCAAAGATTTTTAAAAGTTTAACTGATATGACCAATGTCTTCCTGTGATTATATTCCCCTTCCTCAGATCCTAATGTACTTGTCTGAAAGAGAATAAAAATGCTAATCCTCTACCTGGTACCTCAACCTGTGAGGAATAAAAGCAAATGAACAAAAGAATTTTCAGAATTTCAGGATTTTCAGAATCACGCTATCGAACTACAGCAGTGCAAACAAAGCTAAAGCAATTTTACAGTATGAGTGATTGTAATTTTCATTTTGCAATTGACTAAATCATAGTTCAGTGTTTGTACTGGAAACACTGGAAGAATTTGCAGCCCAGCAGACCTTTCCATGACAGTTCTCAAAATATAAAGAAATGCAGGTACTACTTCTCTTCAGATCTCAGAAAATTTAGAACAATTTGCATTTGAAGCACACTGAAATCATTGGACCTAAACTTGTAGAAAAGGGAGACTGCAGAGATGGCATCATGCTGCCATATGACCCTTCACAGAGCAGGAAGGAGGCACAAGGGAGCACGTAGTAAATCGGGATAAAAGAAAATCTTGGGCAGACTGTGTGCAGTCCTTGAGAGACATGGAAGGACAGCGGGTTTTTTTTTGGTTGCTCGATTTTGAGGCTTTTATTTGGTTGCTTTTAACCCTTACATAGCTGTTTTCCCTTTCATGCTGTTAGAGCTTGTTGAAATGATTAAATTCCCTGTCTTATTTAAAGAATTAATTGAGGGTTTATAACACCTGATTCTGTCTTGGAATCAGCTGATAGCTTGCAACTCTCCTTAAGTTAAGCACATACGTTAGTATGAACTTTGATTTTGGAAGAGGATATAAAATGCATTTAATCAATTTTTATTAACTTAGATCCATATAGCAGAAATCTCTGTTTAGAAGCGTGCTTCTACTAGATTGAGCTTAAGAAAGTTTTGGACAAGCATGCAGAGATGTAAAATGAACAGAGAAGATCCAAGCAGAGTTCTATGCTTTCATCTGCTCTCCGTTTTTGTTGCGTGTTGTGGAGGACTGGCCACATCCACTGACGTGGAGCAGCAGCAGAGGGAAGAGTGTGGCTCTCAGGTGAAGCATGGCGCAGCACGTACAGCTGACTCCTCTCATTGAGCCTGCTCAAATGGGATAGGGAATTGAAAATGAGGACATATCTCTGAGATTGTGAGAAAGGTGTTTTCCTGGTCCAGATTCCCATTTTAGCTATTAATCTCAGCCCTCATTTAAATTCACGGTAAAACTGTGAGGTGAGCAAAGCCAAACAAGCAAACACAAGGCAACCACCAAGGGAAAGCTGAGGAGAAAAAAACAAAATCAAAAAAAAAGAAACAACAGAGGAAAGAGGCAGCAAAAACGGGGAAGGAGGGAGTGGAGCTGTAGATTGTGCAGGTATATCTCGTCAAAAAGTCCTGCAGGAACTGGCTGCAGCTCTCTAGAGAATCACTGAATTGCTATGAAGAAATAAGCATATTCCATTACTGTCTTAGCCCCTGAACAAAGTGATTATGAATAAAATACTGTAGATATATATGCCATAAAGGATAATATGGTCACATTTATGTGTAGTGTAAGTGACCAAAATGACACAGTCTTTATTTATGTGGGGAGTTAATGAAGTGATCTATAGGTACAACCTGGTGGGGCAGTGAATCTACTAGAGTGATTTACTTTTATAAAGGAAATGAATACACTGATGTAATAAAATTGTCATGTACTGCATTGATCTCCTTGTTACAGAGTAAATGAGGAGGAACCAAAATTTATATGAAATAAATATAAGGGAATAATAACTGAACAAGAGTTAATATGACAGAATAAGGAAATATTTACAAAGGAAATAAATACAATGAAATGATACAGCTTCATGAGGGAAGGACATTAAAAAGGAATCATTTCCACACCTACAGAACCAGGAAGCTTGGTAGGTCATGCTTTGTAAAGTAGGGAACATGGAGCAGTGCAGGAAGAACAAGGGCAGGAAACATAATTATATTATTAATTTTTGCTGACCGCAAATAGCAAAAGCTGTACATAGCAAAGATATGCCTATCTGCAGAGCCTGGAAAAGAAATGACAAGGATATAAAAATGGAAGGCTTGCCCAACCTGAAGCAAGCTCAGGCTGCCCTGTGGAATCTGCTGGGCATTTGGCCTATCACCAGTAAAGGTCATCAGAACAATTTCCTCAGTCCAGCTGGTGCAGATGCTGGGGTTTGCCCCACATCATCCACTGGATAATCAAAACCAAATATCTACTATGAAAATGTATGGGTGATGGCAGTTATAATGAAGACAGGATATAAAACTGAATGAAATGGAGTAAGGAATGAACCAATCCAGGAACTTGGAGGTTTTCTGCATGTAGCCAAAGGACTGCTTAAATCTGTGACCTGGATGATTGAGCCTTATTATCAGACTGGCTTTATATTAAGTCGGTCTATAATCAGTCTATAGCAGTATCTAAGTTAAACGATACCAGAAAAGTAAAAGCCAGTTCTGTACAAAAGCTTGAGTTCTTGATTTGACACAGAGATTACCTGAGTGGGAAGGGTGTAGATATGGTGGCCTGTACTAGGCTGAAGGTTGGGCCATTGGATGTAGTAGTCAGCCTTAAGTCAAATCCAGTCCTTCCTTGGCTCCAGTCAGAAGAGATGGAGAAAGGGGGTAAAATATATGAAAAAAAAAAGATCTCTGCTTCTGAAGCACTCATCCCTGCCTTCACTCTTGACCCATCAGATGCCTTTCTAAGGAAGTGAGTGAGGGTAGTCCCCAAGTGCCCTCATCGTTGTTAGTTCTGGTTGTGTTGACCTAAAACAGGATAAAGAAATAAGCAACATGACTATTTTCCATATTCTGGGTGAGAAAGCTCATAAACAGCAGGACCAAGCAAGAGCAGGTTTTGATGTGTGTGACCCACAGACTCACTCCAGTAATGGACATGGAGAAGTCTTCAAAAAGTCTTTAATCTTAACCCATAAACTCTCTGTTTTCTTCCATCCCCAGAGAAAGCTCCACACACTTCAGCAGCTCTCTCACCTAAAGGAAGATTCCTTCTCCTCATAAAATAGTTTGGGTTGGAAGGGACTTTAAGATCATCTAATTCCTACCCCCCTGCCATGAGCACAGAAACTTTCCTCTCGACCATGCTGCTCGAAGGCTGACCCACCCTGGCCTTCCCATCTTCCCATCCTGAATCCTGTCCTTCCTCAAAAGTCTGTATGCCCCCCACTACAAAACTCCAGTCATGGGAGCCAACCCAGCACCTCTCTGTGACTCCCAGAGGATCACTGCACTGCCACTGCACAAATTCATAGCGTTTACTGCCCACACTGCTTACATTATATACAGTTTTCCTCTTCAGAATTCAGATACAAAGGAGAAATAGAAGATAGCTAGAGGATGCTTGATGTAAATAGGTAGTCTAAATAAAAGTGACAATCAGCATAGAAATTGCAATTTAATGCAACTATGTGCTTTTAAAGTAAAATACTACAAAGCATGAGAATGGATTTCACTAAATGGAAAGCTCTAAAATTACATACCTTTGTAAGAAGCCATGTTAAAATATAGTTAATCTTTCTATCCCGCCCTAAATCTAAATCTTAACCTTTTGTGTCTGGTTGAGGACATCTGTGTTATGCTATGAGTAAATAAGTGAGACCTTTCCTTGTTCTGTAAATTCAGTATGATGTAGTGCTTTGAAATACTGTATTACTGTAATGTGAATAAATGCAACTGTTCAGAGGGGCAAACCTAGAAAGCTGTGCTGCAGACTTTACTGGCAGTGTTAAATTCTCACCAAAAAAATCAAAGGTTAACTCGTCCTTTCTCTTGGCACTACAGCCTGCACAGAGCAACAAAGCAATGGAAAGAATTTCCTGGGGCATTGAGTCAAGTTTGTACACATCCATGGAAAAGCATTTCATAAATCCTGTTTATCCAGATGAAGGTTTTATATGTGTATGCCCTGGGTGTATTGCATGCCCTGCTCCTGCTGGAAGGCTGTTAGGGAACAGTGACCCAGAGCATCTTCAGTAGTTGTCAGAGACTGATCCAGATTGCACATCTGAGATGACAATTTGGATTTAGATATCAGGCAAGTTCTAGCAGGTGCTTAACCCAGGGGATCCAAAGCCACCATGAGCCCTTTGGTAAATTCTGAATTCTGTTTCAAACCCCTTTCCTAAAATTTGGAGCAGCCCAGAGTAGGATTATGGGCAGCCACCCATCTCTTAATAAATGCAGGCTTAGATGAGTGTTTTGTGGAATAGTTTCATTGTGGTGTTAGGAGGGATTGGTTGTCAAGAGATCGACTCTTTAAAAAGAAATGAAGCTAGTGGAAAAATCAGGCAGTCTTGATAGCTTTACTTGATTTTCCAGCACGTGAAATGTTAATGAGAACCACTCTGCGCAGCATCTTATCCTTTATCTGCAAATAGCTGCAGCTTTATCAATTTTATTTTCAACCTTTTTATAAATTTACCTAAAATTCCTAATTCCCCTTTTTCAAATCATAGCTTTCTCTCTCTGATGCCACTCCAGTGACCATCAGGAGTTACTATCATAACTTTGGTTCCTAGAATGGCAGTGTCTTGCCAAGCAGGCCAGCCAAATTGTTGCCTCTGATGATTTTTGGCAGTGAGTTATCAGTCTGTAGGGTCACAAAACTAGCACATGCATAACTAAATTTGTCTAAGGGAAAAATACAACATTCAAATAACACTTTTAATCCACATATCATGAATTTTTAATATTAGCACACTGCTTGCAGCTTCCAGACACCTGCTACAGCCAGAAATTCAGGGAATTTTACCCAAAGTGAACTAGACCTCTATATCACCTCATTTTAGTACTAACATATGTCCTCTTAAAATGTTTATATGTGATTCATAAAGAGTATATTCATTCCATTGTGCATACAGGAACATATGAATTTTTGTGCTCATATAAATAAGTTGTATGGGTGCGAATATTTAGCTATGTACCTCCATCACAGTAATTTAAGGCTATGTGTCTTTTTTCTAGAAAAGCAAACCTTATAAACAGTCTATTACCTATCTGGATGCTCGCATCTAGCAGAGGCCCTGCAATTATTCAACTATTTTGAAAACATCCCCCAGTCCTCTAAAATAACAACTGTGCAACTGATGCAAGGAAAATAATTCTACTCAGAATAAAATCAGTATGAAATCAGGCAAGTGTGAATGCCTGCAAAGTAACTATTTTGTTATGTCTTTTTATGACATAATTATATTGATCTGAAAGACACTCATCCAGAACCACAACCTTTTCTACCCAAAGAAAAAAACCTGTATAATCTTTTCAAACACTTGATATTCATGGTCTTACTCAAAGGTCTCTGAATATGTCATGTGTGTAATACCAATGCAAAATTTGGCACTATAGTCACTACCAGCAATATGTTTCAATAAGGTAATTTTCTTGCTGCCTAAGAACATCAGCAGGGTGCAATCCTGAACAAAAACAGACTATGACATCTTATTCAAGCATACCTCTGGAGGACAAAACTATACTTTATTAATGGAAAATGGGATTTCAGGATTGTTTTGACAAGCGGTAAAAGCATATACCTCACTTTACATACAGTAGAGAGTTTGAAATTCAAAGTGCTTGTGTAGCCATCGTTAAGTAAAGGCTGGAAGAAAAATATTGCCATTGTAACTGGGTTATGCAAATATACAAATGAAGCTTTGCAATCTATATTGTGTGGATTTTTGTATTGGGATACATGATATAAAACTAAGATGTAAAATACAATTTTCCTTCTTTTATCTGTAAAAATATTTCTTTATTTCTTATTATTTCTTTTATTTGTACTTAAGAAGGAAGCCCACATGTTTATTCTTTGAGTAGCTAGCATACATATCCTTTTTTAATATCAGATATGAGCCTTCATCTTCACCAAGTGCATTCAGTTTACTCTTTTGTTTTTATATTTTGCATTGAAATCTTGATTTTCCTATGTTCCCCACCACTTCCAGAAGTTATTATTAAAGGGAGGGGAAAAAGTCCAAATGATGCTTTTTAAAAAAACTCCTAAATTTAATTATAAAGTATATACATTTTTAGTGTTGGATTCTCCCTAGAATATTGAGATACCAGGTCAGATACTGAATGGTGCTCAACACATTTCTTGTGAGATACTAAGCACATGGTGATGAGAGATGATAAAGTAATATATTTTTGCCATTGATTTCAACATGAATAGAATCCCTCCTTAGGACCATCTGCCTTCCTCTAGGGTCATGTTTATGTTTACACTTTTAAACGGTTGGTGACCATGTGTAAAATCTGTTCCTAAACTTGAAAAACACTGATATAGTGCTTTGTGCATTAGAAACATATTGATATGGAGAGCATGAATTGAGCAGTTTAGCAAGATTGCAAGCTGAGAGGAGGCTGTGCCATTATAGCTCTATGTGAATACATCAAAAAAAAAGTCACTGTTACTCCCTAACATTTGTACTGTAAAGTACCACCAGATTTGTTGTCTTTGTTTATCTGAAAACAGATTTATGCTCTGTTATTTGAAATCTGTAATGTTTTGTTGCCCAAAATCAAGCATATTCAGAATAGTCTGCAAGATGACAACCACATCTCCTGGTAATGCGCTGTTAGAGTGGATGTAGTACAAGACTGAGCATATTTAATGTACACAGTGCCAAGGTTATTTGGAAGATTTTAGCCTAATTTATTTGACTAATAACACTATTAAGCAGCTAATAGGGTGATTTTAACCAAACTGAAATCTTCAAGTTATACAGCTTACCTCAATTATCACCTCTGTCAGATGAGAAATTATTGATGGCTGCTTTGGACTAATCTCCTTGAAATCCATACTATACTTTATTACTGCTGTTTCTACATATTCAAAATGCCCATCACTGCAAAGGGAAAATGTCATCGGCAAACTGGAGGCTTGATAGCAGGACTGAAAGGATGCATGCTAAAAGAAATTACAGTGATGGGTACTTCAGCATAGTTGTGGCTGTTGAGGTGAGTGATGTTGGACCAAGAGTAGTTTGTAAACTGATTTATTTTCATTTTCTCTCCTTCAAAAGAAGCACTTTTTAATTTTTTTTTTAAATTGCTAAACTCAGCTATAATTTTTTTTTTCACTTGTACCTCCTTCCCTAAGAAAATTAGAAGACCATTTATGGATAGACTGCGGGAGAAGAGAATGAGTATTTTTACTCTTTGGAATTACATAAAACCTTTGCAGACACGCCTTTACTGGCCATTTTTGGGTAGCTAAAGCCAGCAGGTTTGCTAAAGGCAATTTACTGACAGAAATGTTTTGATTTATTATTTAGGGTTTTTCCATATCAAATTGCATTGTCATTTTGTTTTTCTGCTTTCACCAATGGTCATTCCACTAGACTCTTGTACATGACTCCCTCCACAAGACTAAAAGATACAGTATATTCACAGCCAGGTACTACAGAAAATGTATAGGAAAATGTCACATCCTCATTGTCTCTGTGCTTTTTATCCATCCATGACCTCCCATCCAGGCTCACCTGGTACCTTTCTTTTAGTGTGATGTCTTCCTCTTCATATCAGTAACCAAACAATTTAGTAATCTTTTTCTAGCCAAATTCTGGCATTCTGCAGTACAGTTTCATGATTCTTCCAAATATTTGACAGGCATGTTTGAATTATGAGCTGGGGAAGTGAATTGGGAAGGCTCTCAAAATTATCAAATGACAGAAATTAGCACTTGAAAAAAAAATATACATACATGCACATATACAGTGTCTGGTGTCTTATATATGACTAAAATATATTTTTCTATGACAAACATAGCTGTATTTAACTGCACACTTAAACATTGTGAAGGAAATAATTGTCTTGACCTCTAACAATGAACAATGCCTGTGTTGAAATGTAAAGATTTATGCCCTTGACATTTCTGTATTTAAAATAATGAAACGAAAGAGGTCACTGTACATTCATATAAATGTGTGGACTAATATAACTTTATTTTCACCTATCTTTTAATATTGACCTATCTTGTACAGTTTATAGCAACCCTTTTATTGCATAAACCTCCGAAATGAGGAACAAACAACAAAACCAGGCAAACCTTCTGCAGACAAATTATGAAAATCTTTTTTTATGATCTTTGAAAGAGCACAGCACACATATATGGATGGTAATGAAAAAGTATTTGTAGGGTAGGAGGTGCATACACATGATGTGGTGGGAAATGGGTAAGGAAATACACCCCATATTTTTCCAGCCACCAAGAGTTTAGCAGTCTTACCATTTTCAATTATCAAAACCTTGAATCCCATATTTCTGTGTGTCCACTTAATGCAGTAAGCAATTTAAATATAAAGCAAAATCTCACTTAATATGATAAGTTAAAAATGCATATTTTATTTTGCTGTTTTAAGCCCCAAAATTTAAGGCCCAGTTGTGCCTGTGAAGGGGAGGAGGTTGGGGGGAAGGAGAGGAGAAACAAGTATGCCAAAAACCAGAAGGCTAAAGCGAACTTCACTAAGAGGTATGAACAGAGTAGCAGCAGTGAACTAGAAATTAGAAACAGTGAAAAATCTGGGCAGGACTGAGCAGATAAGGGTTAGACTTGAGGAAGAGGAGAGCTAGCAGAGGTTATTCTTAGCTCTATGAATTCACTCCTGTGTGATTCCTTATTGAAATAATATCCCAATATTACCGGGTGGAACGTGCCTGAGCTTGTCTGGTCCTCACTGCCTGACCAAAGGCGGCAGCTGTGGTGTTTCACCTCAGAGATACCTTTGGTTAGTTGTACGTTGCAGCTAGGCACTTGGAACGAGTCCAGGCAACAGGAACTCAGGCTCGACCTCTGATGGAGAAGCTTTAGGCGAGGCAAAGAGGAAAAGGAGATGGATCTGGCTAGGGGGTCATAATCCAGAGTTTATTCCTGGGCACGCAGGCCTCTGAATGTTGCAACAGCTTCACCTGAATCCCAACTGCATGGTCCCGTGTCTTTTTAAGCTCAGGGAAAGGGGGAGGGAAGGGGTAGGTGTGCTGCCAACCAGGTAGGAGGGGGGAAGGCTCAGGGGACAAATGACACCTGGATGGCCCAATTGTCCCCAGGGCTAAGAGGCATCTTTTGAACTTCACCTATCAGACGGCGGCCTTGCTGACCTTCTGAGATTGATGGACAGCTCTCAGCAGGAGGCAGGGAGAGGGGGAGGGGGAAGGTATTACTACACCTGGGAGGAAGTGGGAAAGCTAAGACAGTGCATTGCTTCGCACTGTAACAATTCCTGTCATATTCTGAGTAGAGGAACACCACTGCAGCAAAACAAATTCATGAAGCATCAACAATTCTGCCTCCAGCTGAAAAAAATAAAATAATCTGCATTATCTGGATAACCTCTCAGGCTGAAACAAAGGAAATCTGTGAAGTCTACAAGTTTATTCACTATGTGTGAAGCTAAATATTTACTTCACTCTTTCAAGGCCAGGGCTTATTGGAGGATATATACTGCGATATGTTGACAAATATCTGAAGAAACACCTGTATAATTATATAATCAGAAAATTTGGAAAACTTAACAATCCATTCAAAATTTTTCTGCATATTATTCTTCTCTCCCAGCTCTCAGAAATTCTAACAAAACGGAATTTTTCATGTCAACTTAATCCTGAGGTATTGCATAGTACTTCTCATGGACTGCAGGAAAACAGGTCTTGTTAGAGGAATAATCCTGAAGTATATGATATGGTGCAATAGTATTGCTCACGGATTCTGAGTACAATGATATATAGCCAAAACATTTATACAATGAAAGATGGCCTAATGTTAAAGTCCAGATTTTTATTTAGGCTATGTCCTGCCGAGTCACACTCTTAGGAGGATCCCTATTTCTGCTTGGGATATATAAGGTGCATTACTTTTTCTAAGGCCTTAGAGGACAACTTCTGGAAGGAAAATCTCTGAATAGGCTCAAATATTGTTACTGATTTTGAGTAATCAAAAATAAATATTAAAAAATGCAGGCACTGTGAAAGGATTAATGTGGTCACCAACTAGAGTGTTATGCTGGTGGAAAGGCAAGAGCTCAGCCTAACTCACATATGGAAAATAGCTTGGAGATGAAAGCAAACCTGTGTGGTCCAAGCTGTCTTTAAGCTACTTTATGTAGAAATCTCATAGCTCTCACATATTTAATACAGCTCCACAAGGATTGTATTATAGGCTCCAAGAGATTCAGATAATTAAGAGCCTTTGTTTACAGCAGGCATGCAGGGGATTGCATTCCACCAGAACCTACCAAAACACAAGGATTTCTAAACTTGGGAGAAATCTCAACTCCTTTAATTTAGGCATTGCTTTCTCTCATTGGTGTCAAAAGCTTGGTTTTATTGTTGTTAGTTATTGCAAGAATAGTTAAAATTTCCTTGTGACATTTGATGCAATTGTCCTTTCTGAATTGAGTATTTCCACCCAATTAGATCTTGTCTCTAATTAGAAGCTAAATAATAGACCATTCTTATAACCCAAGGCTGAAAGGGAAGTCATACTCATACCACATGCATACTTCCCACCTAATTCTTACATTCAGTTTCTCTCAAGGTTTTTGATAATACTTTTCACTCTCAAATTTGTGAATGGGATTTGGAACAAATAATCTTGTTCGGTTGATATTTTCTTCTCAATTTTTTGAATTGTGTGTTTCAGAAAATCCAGAGAAGTTTGAGAGAAGTATCCCAACTTTTGAATGTTCATTCAAAGGAATCAAAATATAAAATGGTGGCTATTACTGGGAAGTATGCTTCTATACAAATTCTATTCTCTAAGAATAGCTGTAGTTGTATCACTTTGGTATGACAGAAGCAGCAGGTGGGGTAGTGGAAGGAATTACTTGACCTGCTGATTCATAATTTTATGGCTTTATTTCAGATATATAGAATATATATATTCTGATGTATGTGTATCTTCTTTCTTACACATCTCAGTCCAAAAATACCCTTTATGCTGCATACTGACAAAACAGTCAGGGCAAAGGTAACCTGCCTAAAAAAAGGATAAATACAAAGAGGCAAGAAGTTGCTCAGAAAAAAAAAAAAAGATGTCCTTGGAGTTGCCTAAAGATAAATTAAAATTAATAACTTGCAATGTAGATCACTGTGTGTCTTTGGTGAAAACCCTGTTGTTGGTGGTGACATTAGAACAATTACTGCTTTAGTTTACCAGGCTAAATAAACCAAATATTTTTGTTTCTGCTTTTTGCTTGACTTTTCATATTTTCATTTCCATACCCATCCTTCATATGTTTTATTGGCAATTTATACACTCAGCAGAAGACACCAAAGCCTTAGCAACAAGATCTTCTGATGTACAAACAAAATGCATTTAATTTGACTCAGTGTATTACAAGCATTATAATCCCTCTTCTGATTTCAACATGATCGACTAATCTCATCTGCTCAGAGGGATAAGCCTTGTCTCAGCCATGATGACAGGCTTAGAGAATGATAAAAATTAGGGCATTCTCACAGATTATATACTGTAACAACAGATAAGGCTTATGAATAAAGAATTGACTACAGGTGGTTATTTGTAGAAAAGTACTAGATTAAGGGGTTAATGTTAGAGAAGTACAATGTCATTTGTAGTTAAATCATAGATACACACAAGTGTGGGAAAATCTTTCTCGCCTGTGTAAACATCAGGGGAGATGAAGCAAATTTCATAGCTCGTTTCACAAGCAGTCAGAATGAGCAAGTACGTTCTCAAAAAGGGATAACCCTAATTTGCACTCTAGAAGTTCAGTTTGATAACTACTTGTCTTGGGCAAAACGGAGAGACAAAAGAAATCTCCGGAGGCGAGACGACAAGAGAAGTATTACTGTGTTTTTTGTAACTGTCTGGAATGCTTCAGCTTAGTCCCAGGTAAATTTAGTGCTTATGATTCTTCTGTTTGGATTTGCAAAGAACATATGGTACAGCAATAATGGAAGAAGCGTGTGAGGCAAGGGGTAAGCTCCCTGACCGTTGAGCAGGACCGCTAGACACACGCATCTTACCAGCAAATGCTAGCCTTGGGTGATTAAATCTCAGTGCATTGCTGTGAAAATGTAATGAAACCCATATAGTAACAATGCAGGAAATGCAATTACATGCCATCTGCATGCTAGATTCACATTCAGTCTTCCTGGGAAAAAAAAAATCTTGAAACAAACCTGACACGCTTCTTCAATCTGTTAAGCTAAAGTAAATGAAAGAACAATATAAGCAACCATTGTTTTTCTAACACTTTTTATCTTTTGAAAAGCACTTCCTGTATATCATATTAATATCATGCAATGTGAACTGATCTGCAGACACTTAACAGAAACATCTGTGACGCAAAGGATTATGTTATCACAATGTGACACACATTATTTCAAATAATTACTTTATTAATATTAATAAACTATATAGCAAAACTATGTAATTAGACACCATACATATAAAATATAGGGAAAATAATTATTATCTCTACCTTTCTTAATTATTGTTACTTACCATGCATTCTAATCTTTTTCTTAATCTCATAAATAAACAAACCAAACATCTTGCTTCTGGCCTTCACTATATTTAATTGATAAGTGGTTATTTTTTTTTTTTTTTTCACTCTGCATTCTGAATACCTCAAGAAAGAAGAGTCATATTTAGTGCTTATTATGTGATGGCAGAAAAATTAATTTTTTCTATCCAGTCATTGCTGAAATTAATAGGTGGCTACAATCCTGGATACATATTTTTTTAAAAAAAGTTAATAATCAGAATATTTTAAAGCAACAAATTAATGAATAAGACTGAACTAGTTCTCTGAATGAAGCACCAAGGAAACAAGCGGTTGTACCTTGCAAAATAACAAAGATAATACAAATTTACAAGAATATTGTTTCATGCCCGTAATCTATTGTGAGTAGATTTAGAGATAGGGGCTGGCATTATTAAGAGTTTAAGTTTAAACCACTTGAACTTAATGCAAACTGAATGAGCAAGCTGGAGAGACCAAATATCCGTTTTGTTTCCATAGGAACTCCTCCCACAGAAATCTGCCACCAAATGCTCGTTGGCAAGTAGAAATGCTCCCAAAGAGCATGTCTGGCAGCATGTACACCCGGCGTTCCCCTGTTGCTACCTTTTCTCTCACCAGCAGGCATGTGCAAACCAGCCTGTGAACAGCCCTGGAGAAGAGATGCCCCAGACAGCAACAGACACGTCAGCTCAACCAAGTAGGTGCGCCTCTTACACAGAGTAATTGGAATGTACTGCTGGGAATGTGCGCCCCAGCAATCTTCCTACTTAAAATGTGCACGTCGTCTTTCTAGGATGCCAGTTAAGTGTGTCCTTCTGCAGTTGCTGACACTAAATTAAACCTTATGGTTTAGACAAACATTAGAACTGCATAGATCAGAAACAGCATGACAAGTCTGACATTTTCCTGGCTCCTCTGGCATTGCATTGCTGTGCCATGATACAAAGGCATGATGCAGCATTTTGCTAAAGGACATCGTTGCTGAGTGTCATGTACATTGACACTACATCAACAATGCAGTCTCCTGATCTGGAAATACATGTAAGGACTTTTTAAAAAAATAATTATAAAAATGCAATGAAAAAAGGGAAATGAGGCTGCATATTGATGATAATACTGTAAGGAAGGTTTTTAGAAAATACCTTAATTGTTTCATAAGTTAAACTCACCCATGAGCATAGAGTTCATGTAACTAGGTGAGAGCATGATGCTAGAAGCGGTATGATAATGAACCAACATTGAGTATTAAAGAAGTAAAAAATCAAAATCATCATTTTCAAAGAAAGATTGGAAGAACTTGACAAAATCTGGAGTCTGATAAAAAACAAGTGAGGAGCATCAGTATAGTTTTAATATAGTTTTGGTTAAATGGATTAAAAATCTGTGGTTGAAAGTGTATCACCCGTAGTACATTGGTAACATCTGTTTCTGCTAGCTCTGGTATATAAAACCCTTGCAACTTAGCAATTGCAAAAGAAAACAATGAGTCTTAAAGTAAGTGCTAAGGACTAGTTTATAACAGAGGTGACAGTCCCAGGCAGCTGCTGCTTCTAGTGCTCTGTCAGAAATTTTGTAGGTGCACCTGGTTTTTGACTCATGGATTGAGAGCAGCCCCTGGAAGCTGAAGGATTGCAAATACAGGAATGTCTTGGGGCCTTATCTTTGGATCTAAGTGAGAATGGAAAGCACAACAGCTCTTTAGACTGCAGAGGTTTGTTTAATACACTTCTGTTCTTGTGGATTACTGAGGTCTTTCTCCAGCTGTGTATATTTATACTGTGCTGGCAGACACAGCAGGTAGGAATTTTTGGGGAGGAGGATATCTGATCCTGTCACCTTTCCTCTAGCTGTGTCTGCTACATCCTATTCAAGAAGATATAGATAACTGAGAGCTTTGCACTTAAAACCTTTAATATAGTTGTGACCTTTTATGAAAATGACCATACAGCCTTCAGGGAGGTGCCAGCAATTCAAATCACATCACAACTTAGGAAACTCTGTAACTTTGCCAAAAATCTTATGAATAATCTGATCTGTATAAATATGACCATATACAGAAAGCATATTCTACAGAAACACATTTGATTTTTACTTACCTCAAAAATACTCTACAACGCCTACTACACTACAAATCCTGAACTCAGCTCAAAATTAAAGTAATTTTTCCCTTTTCCCAATCATTGCGGAATGGAAGGTTGAAACTGAGATTTTCTTTCTCCACGTCACTACATCTTATAAATGCAGCACAAAGGAAGAGACTAACACAACTGTGAATGTGCAGGAGGTAAATCTAGCTATTGTAGTTTCCCATAACTGCTTTGACTAGTTAAATCTCAAAAGAAGCTATATAAGAAGCATTTTTCAGTAAATAAATAAAGACTTGAAAGTAAGGTGCAAGACACTTACATAGTCAGAATGCTACAAGCAACTGCAATGTAAATTCAAAGTCACCTGAAAGCAACTGCATCTGTAGCAGGAAAAGTTTTTTAAGTCCTCCCCTGATCTGTCTTTCCAGTTGCAGCTAACACCAGGCAAGTATCACATGGATGTCACATACAGAGTAAAAGAATATCTGAAACGTGCATTAGCTCGCTAAAATCTCCAGTGAAACCTAGGCCTAAGTGTCAGCTACTTCTATGTCTTGATGCTCTTTAAAGTTTGAAAATAAGACATTCCCTGTCTTCCAAGATCTCGCCACAAAGCATCAAACTTATTGTGTAAAGAGAAGATGGCTTGTTATATATCTGAAATTTTTATTCAAGCCCTAAAGACTTTTGTTGAGGGTATAAAATAAGTAAGCATGTCTGTGGGGAATCATCATCTGTTTGTGGCAGGCAAGAAATTCCAAAAATGTTTAGTCTGTGCTCCTGAAGAAAAGGTTGTATTTCCTTTTTCAGTGCCCATAATCTTTTTAGAACCTTTTCTTTATTGAGCCCATAAACACCACAGTGAAGCTGCAAATCATCATAGTCTGCAGAAACTCCATCAAGGAAGCTGCAGAGTAAATGATGCTGAAAAGTTGATGTTCACAACAATAGGCAGTTGACTAACCTCATGGTAGCATGCGTGACATCTGAGGGACTCAAAATAACGCAGAGGACCATATAATGGATGACATGGTCTCAGTATGACATGGTCAATGCACAGGACCAGGATTCAGGAATCTTAAACTTATTCAAGTTCCCTACCACTGTTCTTCACTAGTCTTGTTTGTTGATACTATCTTCTAATTAAGCAAGAGCTTTCAAAATGTCTTGTTGACAAAGTCAGTGGCTTTTCTGATTTTTGATTGAAGTTGCCAAGTCTGAAGAAGCCAAATATGAAACTGTATTATAAAGTGGAAATCTTTAGGAAGTTAAGCAAAGAAATGAGAATGATCATAACAGAAACAGTCTCCACTTTGCTAATAATTTGTTTGTCATACATAATTTCAATGTTTTAACCTTTGAATGATAGAACTATAAGCAAAATTGGCTTTTTTTCAGATTCATTGGGTGCTTTGGTGTTTATATATCCTTTGTGCAATCTCGTGTTACTTTGGGGATATACTCCACTTTCATTTCAGAGACTGCAAACGTCTTTGCAGTCTATTATGCTGGTCAATAACCATAAGAAGCTGCTAGAATTATCCATCTGCCTATTTTGAATATTAATTTTTTAATAAAAGATTTAATACCTTTTTATTATAGGTAGACTGAAACAGATTGAAGTGTGATACTACAAAATATATGTAAATTATATCAGCAAATATAGATTTGTTTTATGAAGAGAAAAACTTTTTTAGAATTTAATATTTACAGTTTCTAAGTGAATTGATTTTAAATGTTACCTCTAAACTTCCCAAATTAAATTAGGGATATTCAAGGAACTTAAGTGCCTAATTTCTATTAATATCTCACAATTGATTGACACCTCAATTTCTAGCTTTCTTAGCATAAATTATCATTAAGTTTTCTTATTATTCTTAGAGTGAACCATGAAAACCACAGCCTTTATTTTCATCCATTTTCTTGTATTTTATGACCATTTGATTTTATATTACTGAAATCATGAATGAATAGAAGTCTGTCTGAATGGACATAATTATTAATAGATGACAGAAACAGAAATATAAGTGAAGGAGCAATACTATTAATATGGTTGCTCAGAGAAACAAACGTTAAAAAAGACATAAGAGCCAAGGCACTTACACTGTGCAATATGTGTTTATAGGTTAGAAATTAAATTGCCATCATTTGCCAGCAGTAACTTCATGGTGCTACAGACAATCACCAATTTCCTGAGATGAGGAGCACATAGAAATTGTTGAGATGCAGCAGTTCCTACTATATTTGGGAGGAAAAAGAAATTTACAAATGGGTGGCATCCAGTGTGTGTGGGTGGAGTATCATGCATAAAATTCAATTGCTTCTTGAAAAAAGATAAAATTCAAGGAATACACAATTCATTTTGTTGGTATTCCAAATAAATACATGGCTCTAGAAAATTAGAATAAGAAATGTTAATTTCTATCATAAAACCTTAGCAAGTACTACATCTGATCTCACAGAGGAGTTTCACTGAAATGTCTCTTTGGATGGAGGCAGAGTTCTTCTTTAATGAGTATTTCAGAAATTTGATTGCATGCAGAGAAGTTTCTCAAAGTATCATCAGACAAAAGAAAAGTGACAAACAAGCAGGGGTCTGTTAATTAACACCCTGGCCTTGTCAGGTGGAGTACAAGAGGACAATAAAATATAGACCTTGGAGTATAGTAAAATGTTTATCTCATTACTGGACAAAAATATCAGATCTAGTCAAGTGGAGACCAAAACAAGAAATTGTGATAAAGAGCAGTCAAAAAAGAGAAGTGCATGGGAGGGCCAGTTATAAAAGGTGCTGATTTGGACCAAGTTTGAGAACATTTTGTGGTGCCTATTTGGGTTGAGAAAGAACTGTATTTGTACTGTCACCTTATTGCCATATTCAATCATTACCACAGATTTAAAATTGTGTAAGAAATTTCTCTTCTGTCATCAACCTTTTGAGATAAATCTTTCTGCTGCAGAACTTTTAAACTTTTCCACATTCCAATTAATACTCCCTCAAGAAGAATATGACAATTTGAACAATTTTTAAACTTTATTGCCAGATTATATAAACTTTGAACAATGATGAAAATAGAGCAAAGACATAAAAATTACCCAAAGCCATCTACATCATCAGAGGTCAAGAAAATAGCTGTACTACAGCTGAAAAAAGGCTGAAGATTTGTGCCTTTGTTTTTCAGATCACAGTTTTTCCTCATCTTCCTCAACCCTCTATTTAGCTCTCAAACATAAACATGAATATAACTTTCTTTTTCTTTATATGGATTAAAGATGTATGTTTCTCAAAAATATTTATTGAGATACAATATAGAAGAAGCAACTTTCCCCTTTCCCAAACAGCCCAAAGTACAGTGGCAGCAAGCACTAAACCCTGTCTATCAGAGTACAATGATTAAAACTTTTGTGGTCATATGTTGAGTCAAAGGGGCAAACAAAGGAAAGAAAAAATGCAAATTCAGGTATCAGAATATAATAATAGTCAGCTACACTAAACTACCATAACTATGTGGTTTAACACCAATTAACTGAGTATAGCTTGTCAGTATTCAGTGGCGGACACATTGGTCTGGTTGGTTTGGTTGGAAGATCTGTGGATCATTCACAGATGTTTTGGGAAAAGGTAGCTACTGTGTGCATTTGGGCCCTTGGCTGTGCTACAAGAGGACAGTTGCTGCAGCATTTTAGAAATCTTGAGGAAGAACAGGATCTCTTGGGGGATTTAGCATTGAATTCCAGTTGATCTCAGAAAGTCTTTACAATTCCTTTGCACGGACTCTGTCTCAATGGTAAAAGTAAACCTGTAGTCAGGAGTGCTAGAAGCTGAGTTAGCCAAAGTTTCATGGAAAGATGACACTGAAATCTACTAAGACATGTAGACTTACCTAGGAACCCTTTGAAATAACCTGTCTGATGGTTTATCTTAGAAAACTTGTCAGATCATGCATGAAACTCAGAAGTCATATGCCAGATTATACAATTGGTACCCAACAAGAGGCAAGAAATCATGCATTTTCAAAAACAAAAATGGCATTTAACATTGTATTTCCATATAGTGTTTTGCTTCAGGTTTCTATGTCACAAGTACTGACAAAGTTGTTTTCAATAAGAAGTTGGTTCCACTAGCAAGTCACTTGCAAACTTTTTATGTATTATTGCCTCATTAAGAGAAGCAGATTAGAAATTTAATTATTCTGTTATACATGAACAAAACATTAGAACAATATGGTCTCACATGCCCAATAAATAATCACATCAAAAAAGCAAAATACTTCCAGAGCAGAGCAATGAGTATATGCTTATTATTGCCATGGGTACGACAATAACCTGTGTGCTTATTGGCTTTTAAACAACATTAAAAACGTTGCAAGCCAAACCCAAACATGTAAGAATTACCCTTACATGGAAGGAAATACTGTGCTTTGAAAAAGTGTATGAAACCAGCTTGTTTCTTTTGAATAAACTATTCAGATTCCCTGCCAACCTGAGTCCATGTGTCACTTGTTACAGTCACCTAAACTGAAATCCACTAAAATAGGCCAGCA
Organism: Camarhynchus parvulus; assembly: GCF_901933205.1. Classification (NCBI taxonomy): domain Eukaryota; kingdom Metazoa; phylum Chordata; class Aves; order Passeriformes; family Thraupidae; genus Camarhynchus; species Camarhynchus parvulus. The sequence continues at coordinate 59,283,739 of NC_044572.1, forward strand.
TTAAGAAAAGCCATGTTATTTGCATCTTACTCTTTACTGAAAAGAAAATCAAAAGTCATCAGTCTAAAAAGAATAGAAACTACTGTAGTTGTTGAGTGGGCAGGAAATGGACATATTTTATTTACCTATAAACCCATTTTGAAATACAGTAGAAATTTATTATCATTTCTGTGGAAGGGAAAACAAGCTGATAGTGCCCACAGGTTTTGGATTTTTATGTCCAGTTCCAATTGGAATTAGACTAAAAAAAAATTTCTTATCAGATGTAAAGTAGAAGTTCCTATTGAAATCTATGAGAAACTAATAGGAATGTCTGATTCCTGTATTGTCTCATGGCTCCAGCCATGTCCTTGAGCACAAGTGGTCCTAGTATATTGATGAGGCCACCAGTGCTGTATCCAAAGGTTACTTTGGATCACTTAAACAATGTGATCACTTTTATACCAAAGTACAGAGTGAACAAAAAATAGTAAGGCTGGATTTAAAAAAAAAATAAACCCCACTACACCTCTATTGTTTTAGTTAATATGTATGAATACAAGGTAGTATTTTGGAAGAAGGACTATATTCCTAATTTCAACAGTGGATCTTATTTTTCAAAAGAAAATATTACTTCTATAACAGAGAAAAAAAGAAGTGTCTTTCCCTCAGCTCCCCCACCCCTGTGTGACTTTTAAGGCTCCAAAATGTGCCAGATTAAGACCTTGGAGATGGAAATTCGATGTTTATCCACAGGGCATGTTCAGCATTGCCAACGGCTGTGTAACTTTTCCCAAACAATGTTCCTCAACGATGACTTGAAAGGACCACAATTAGGGGCAGAAGAATAGTTTAATTTCCATGCCCATTCAATCCTTGACTTCTCTGCTGAGCCTGCCAACTATTGCCAATTGCAATGGTGGATTTTGTGACATGGACACTTGTCCACTAAGAACTGGACTGAGGCTGCAATCCAATGTAATTATTTTCAGTCACTATTGACCTACAAGAAGTTTCAAACAAGGAAATGTTGAAGTTTTTCTGCTCTTACCAGCTTCCTCAAACAATGTTCCCACTGTAGCAGTGATAGCTGAAGTGTTCTCTGGCAACTTCAAAAACATTTTTATAATTTTTCAATTTTTAACCCTCTTCTCTGTTTAATTTGATTATCATCTAGAAAAAACCAAAATGATAAAACCCCCTTTCAATCATATATCAAAAAAGAATCTTTAAATATATTTTTAGCAATTTAAAAAGCCCCTGACTTAAACTGCACATCTTGTGATATAATAAGTATAAAAATACCAATATCTACTTTTCACAGCCACTATGTATAAACCACTCATCCTTTCCTGTCATATATGAAGAGTTATGTTTCCCCTCAGGATGTACATTTGAAAAAGTAATATTCATGCCATTTGCTCATGCATAGAAATATATAATTATTTTTTCAGTTCTATACTTAAGCAACTAAGAGGCTCTTTGGTAATGACAGGACCAAAGCTATGGCAATAATGTGCAGTTCTTTTTGACCTTAAAGTATAGGTAATCCTGGCTTCTGTTTGTATGGAAACCCTGGGTGCCACAGGCACAAATCAAGATTTAATAATTGATGAATAGGTATCATTTAGCTCTAATGTTTTAAAGCTAACTTAACAGGAAACTAAGTTATAAATAATGCACATTGTATTATCAGACTCAGGAATACAACAAACAAAAAAGAAAACAAACAAAAAAATTGAAATTTTTAAACCAGTACTCAGGTAAGCTTGCTTTGGTCTTCCTCCCATTTTGAGACAAGGGAGAGGAACAGGAGCTAACTGCACAGATCCCTCTAGTGGCAACAGCAAAGATGGGATTCTGGCTGAACGAGCAAGTCTCAGAACCAGGAGATGTGTAAGGAACATGGGAGTCTGTACTAAGGGAACCGGCGGAGCAGGGCTGTGTGAGCTGTCACTGCAGAAAGGCTGCCTGATCTCATCAGGACCTGCAGGACTCGGTTGTTCTGTTGCTATTTAAAGAGCAAAGAAAGGAGAAGTGCAGGAGACCAAAGGGTGGGGGAAGAAGGATGTAAGGAAGCCATACAGTTCTTTGAAGCTGAGCTGTGTTGACAGACAGAGAGTAATACCTTTCTGCATGCTTTGATTTATGCAGGTATCCAGATGGTTTTGGGTCATTCCAAAGGATAAATTTTATATTGCCACACATCATCCAATGCATATGGTTCTATTCCTTGCAGCAGAAAGGAACCAGTGTCTTTTTTTCTGACCTAGAAATGATCTGTTGAATGGTAGAGCATGAGCTTCTGCATGTGGAGCCTGTAAAATCACCTACACTAAAAAAGGCCAGTTCCTTGTCTATAAAGCCATAAAGATTCAATCCTAATAAAAGTACAATCTCACTACCCAAGAGGTATGTTTTTTGACAAAACTCTGCCCAAAAGTTTAACATGCTTTCATATGTCACATCTGCTCTTTGCCTTACTGTGATACTTCACAAGTTCTACAGGAAATACTCAAGTGTGTAAAAGTGTACAAATTGTCCTGCCACCCTAATCTGTTGAGGATCTTTTTAGAAGTCTGTTTAAAAGGGGCCAAGAGACAAGAAAAAAAAAATTAGAGATATGATAGGGAAATGTATTTTGCATGTTTATATCATTAAACATACAATAACTATATAATTTGATGTAAGTTATGCAGTGGTTTATACTTTTTCTACAAATTATTTGTTGAACTCTGTATTTTTTCAGCTCACCTGGATTGACATATGTTTGCTCAAGTGAGGAGTCTTTTTCTGAATCTGAATGAAATGGACCATACAGCGTAACTTCCTTCCATAGCTAATACAGGACTAGGTGATGTAGAAGATCCTAACAGAACAACAGTTAATGGTTAATGTTAGAATAAATTTATTGGTGAACCCACATCGTGCTGCCTGTGGAAAGATTTCTCTGCCTATAGTTTTTACCAAATTTACTCCTCATGAGATATTGTTAGAAATTTCTGAAAGACAATTACAAAATCAGCCTAGAGGAAGTCTACTTCTACACTGTTTTGAATACTAAAATACTTTGAATGCTGTTTCTTGAGAATTCAGGATAGTATTTATGGAAGACTTTCATTCGAATCTCTTGCAATATATGGGTATTTTCTACCATGTTTGAGAGATGAATCATAAAATATCTTCTAGATGAGTTTAATGGATTTAAAAACATACAGTCATAGAATAGTTTCAGTTGGAAAATAGCTTTAAGAACATCGAGTCCAACCATTTAACCCAGCACTGCCAAGTCCACCACTAATCCATGTTTATAATCACCATACAGAATCACAAAATCAATTAGGTTGAAAAAGACATCTGAGATCATCAAGTACAACCTTTTGCCAAACAGCACCCTGTCAACTAGACCACTGCACTAAGTGCCATGTCCAGTCTTTTCTTAACACCTCCAGGGATGGTGACTCCACCAAGCCCACTTCAGCGTCTAATCACCCTTTCTGTGAAGAAATTCCTTCTAATGTCCAACCTAAACCTCCCCTGACACAGTCTGAAATTATGTCCTCTTGTCCTGCTACTGGCTGCCTGAGACGAGACTGACCTCCACCTGGCTACCACCTGAATTCAGGTAGTAGTAGAGAGTGATAAGGTCTTCCAAGCCTCCTACACACCTCAGTCACTCCTTATTAGATACTCCAGGCACTTCACCAACTTCATTGCTCTTTTTTTGGAAGTGCTCCTGCCCCTCAATGTCTTTCTTGTAGTGAGAGACCCAACATTCTTGAGGAACAATTAGTGAACAAATTTTGTCAGAATTTAAATCCGCTATGAATCTACCCAAAACTTACAGGGTCAGAAAGGTTGAACAACAGTCTCAAGGAGCACAAATGGTGCAGAAAGACCATGCTAAGGAGCTTTACAAAATCATAAATATGTATTTATGTATTTTTTAAACAAAATCTCTTTTTTAGACTGTTGCCCATGGATGGTGTTAGAGATGCAGCTGCATAGTTTAATCCTTAAAGGATTGTGGTCTTTGTATCTATCATATGGGGTCACAGTATTTTACTCTGCATTAGGCATCTGTACAATAACCATACTGCAAAAATGCCATTGCCTATAATAGGCCAAATTTTTTTCATGATGATCATGGCATCTATTATCTTTTGATTGCCATTACATTAGCACTTGAAGATAAAGTGACAATCTTTCTTCATGTAAATGTTAGATGCATGTCTTAGCTTATAGAAATATTTTTTCTTCTGTTTCAGCTCCATTAATTCTTTTAATTGAGAGGAAATTTTGGGAAACTTTTCCCATATTGCTAGAGCTCATTTTTAACAAAAAAAATTAAATTGCTTCTTGTGGGTTTTTTAAATGAGAAATTAACTAGATATTAACGCTTTTGCAAACAAGGCACTATTACCTTTAGCTAGAGAGACAGGCAATGGAAGAATTTAAACATAATCACAAAGAAGCAAACACTTATAATAAACAGACTGCATGTCTGTAAGTGGCTCTTCACAGCTAGGTTAATGTAGCAAGTTTAACACTGCTGAAAAATGTTAACATGTCACAGAAAGAAAGTCACATGATCAGCTAATTAAAATTATTAATTAAAATTATTTACCTTGGATTAAAGTATAAAGCAGAGCTAAGGAAAAAACCCTTAATTCTTAAACTACTGATACTGTTTTTTTTACTATGAATGAAAATGGTAAAATTTCTTCTGAGAGGGTGTTAAAAAACCCCAGAACCATCCCCCATCATTTCAGATTCTTGATACTCAAATGTGCAAGCTGATGAGTTCCCCTTTTCTCTGACAAAAAAGCCTGCATTGTCTGACTGCAGCTTGCAGTTTTGTTGTACACTGCACATGCTACATAGAACAAACCACTTGTATTCCACAGTACTACACACCTTTTTAATGAAGAGGAATTACTGAGCTTCTGTAGGAAGTAAATACATATATATACTATTTCTATCTAGAAAACAATATTGCAATAGAACTGATAACTTCTGGCATTATATAGTTTTGTTAATGACCTTACTGAGATGCCTCATCTAGTCTGACTGAGACCTGTAGCACGAGTTCAAAGTCAAAGAAGAGGACACTTTGCAATAAAGAAATAAACCTTTATTATTGATCACATTTTTTGAAAGTACAGTTACATGATCTGGCACTTCATCTGCATGTAGCAGAATAGAAAAAGAGGGAATGGTAGTCCTCTGCTGCCTAGAAGGCAAAGGGCAGGAGATGCTTATGTAGTATTTTGCAAAGCACTGCATAAATTTTCAAAGCTAAACAAAATTAGTAATAAAATGAGTCATGCCATATGTAATGAGAAATTACCAAGAATTAGAATTACTATCTTTTCCAGAATAGGAACATAACCTCTTTTATCCTACACACAAGAGGCAGAAGTTGTTCATTAGGGGTCAAAACCATCCCTAATGACAAGACCCCATCCCAGATAATGCAGGGAATTCCGTGCTGCCACATGATAGCACAACACACACCACTGAGTGTGAGGATGATGGTTCATGCAGCAGGGATGTTAAGTCAGCCTATACCATATGTCAAAACTGCTTCCATAAAATAAAAAGATAGCACATACAGAATAACCAGGGAATCCAGCTGAGGCAGCAAAGGTTTGCCAGTACAGGTCATCCTTGACCAACCTGGACTCTTTCTATGAAAAAGTGACCTTCATATTGGATGAGGGAAGGTCTGTAGATGTTGTCTACCTAGACTTTAGCAAAGGCTTTGTCACCATGTTCCTCAGCATACTCCTGAAGGAACTGGCTGCTGATGGCCTGGATGGCTGCACTGTTCACTGTGTAAAAAACTGGCTGGATGACTGAGCCCAGAGAATGGTGGTGAAAGGATTACACCTAGCTGGCAACTGGTCAAGAGTGGTGGTCCCCAGGATTCAGTATTGGGGCCATTCCTGTTTAATGAATCAGTTATCTGGATGAGGGGATAGAGGGTATCCTCAGACAGTTTGTGGATCATACCAGGTTGGACAGGAGTGCTGGAGGACAGGAAGGTCCACAGAGGGATCTGGATAGGCTGGATCAATGGGCAGAGGCCAGTGGTATGGGATTCAATAAGGCAAAGGGCCAGGTCCTGCACAACAACCCCAGGAAGTACTACAGGCTTGGGGCAGTGGCTGGAAAGCTGCCCAGCAGAAAAAGAACCTGGGGATGCTGACTGATACGGGCTGAACATGAGCCAGTTTGTACCCATGTAGCCAAGAAGGCCAATGGCACCCTGGCTTGTATCAGCAATAGTGTGGTCAGCAGGACCAGGGCAGTGATTGTCCCCCTGTACTTGGCACTGGGGAAGCCACATCTCAAGTGCTGCTTTCAGTTTTGGGCCCCTCATGAAAAGAAACACATTGAGGTGCCAGAATAGGGCAGCAGAGCTGCTTGGAGAACAAGTCTGATGCTTGCCCCTGCACAGTCAGAGAAACTAATTCATACTGATTTAATTTTGACAGCAGCTTCTGTGTTGCTCAAAACAAGCTATCTTTCTGTGCTCAGGGAAGCACAGAGAACCTCCCAGTCTAGGGAGAGTATGAAAAAGGTGACTGCAGTCTACTTTTATGCCTGGAGGATAACAGAATGCCTTAATCAAAAGCATAAATTAAGGAGCCCTGAAAGCTGCTATAATACATTTAAAATCTCACCTGAGATTTCTACCCAGAAGCTTCACAGCCCACAACAACTGAGGATCCCCTTACAGGA